>NC_089524.1:3937345-4232332 GCF_963924715.1 Thunnus thynnus | reverse complement strand
GAGTGCGGCCGGGATGCTGCTAATCTTGCGCTCTGATTGCATAGGACATGCTTGAATGATACTCAACCTTGTTCCCAATATCCTCTCGCTTTGAGTCATGACTTTAATCATTACTAATGGAGGGTGATGAATACCTGGGACCAGTTGAGGATTTCATGAATTGCACTGAGCTGGAATGGCATGGGCTTTGAGAAGGAAATTGGATTTTTATGACGACATATCTCTGCTAAAAACCTGCGAGTGCAATGTAGAGGATCTACAGATGGAGCATGTGACTGTTATCCCCGAGCACACAACTACTATCATTGTTTACCTGCTTACAAAACTTTCCCCTGCTCGCTCACAAGTGTTTTTTCTTTTTGGCAGTAAGTGGGAGGACCCCGTCACCACTGTATCACTAAATATAATTGGTTGAGCCATTACACAAAGGTATAAAGGCATAATCCGCATCAGTATCATTTGAACATGAGCCAAACATTTTATGTGATGACTCATATGCTGAATGTCTTACAATACAATTAGAATGCCGAAAACAGATGGAAAGTCCCATGACAGTTAAGGAAAGTTCCATGAGGTAAGCATGTGACTTTTGAAATAATATTTGTTTAATGTATTCAATATCTTTGCCTACACTGACACCAAAATAAACAATATAAAAATAACTACAGGAACTAAGTTAAAAAAACAAACAAGCAAAAAAAATACCAGTGTTTTATCAAATTAATGTCACAGATGGAAAAAACAAAAGATAGAGCTCAGAGAAAGACATTCAAGTACATTGCTCTGTGTAAGATTTTGCATACAGTCAAGTCAAGTCAATTATATTTATATGGTGCAAAATCACAACAGAAGTTATCTCTCGTACTGGTCTATGTGTTTTGCCCAGGTGATGTTTATGTACCTAGCTGTCCAAGATAACAGACCAGCTAAACCAGTTAGATATATTTAGCGATACACTGGTAACTGGGTGTGCCCACTTACTGCGAAAAACCAGTAGAGGAGTTTCATGTGCAACTCAAACAGCTGCATGCACATATTATTTTTGCGAGCGCTTTCAAAGCACTTGTGCGAGCAATATTGTAGCCTTTCAAGAGAAACCCATGCGCTGAGCGCACGCAGAATCCGAAGGAGTGTGTGACTGTTTTCCCTGAGCGCACAACTATCATCGTTCTCCTGCTCACAAAACTCGCTAAATATATCTAACTGGTTTAGCTGGTCTGTTATCTTGGACATTTAGGTATATCAACATCACTTGAGCAAAACACATAGACCAGTACGAGAGATAACTTCTGTTGTGATTTTGCACCATATAAATATAATTGACTTGACTTGACTGTATGCAAAATCTTACACAGAGCAATGTACTTGAATGTCTTTCTCTGAGCTCTATCTTTTGTTTTTTATATATGATATACCTAAATGTCCAAGATAACAGACCAGCTAAACCAGTTAGATATATTTAGCGATACACTGGTAACTGGGAGTGCCCACTTACTGCCAAAAAGGAAGAACACTGGTGATTGAGCAGATGAAAGTTTTGTGAGCAGGAGAACGATGATAGTTGTGCGCTCAGGGAAAACAGTCACACACTCCTTCGGATTCTGCGTGCGCTCAGCGCATGGGTTTCTCCTGAAAGGCTACAATATTGCTCGCACAAGTGCTTTGAAAGCGCTCGCAAAAATAATATGTGCATGCAGCTGTTTGAGTTGCACATGAAACTCCTCTACTGGTTTTTCGCAGTAAGTGGGCACACCCAGTTACCAGTGTATCGCTAAATATATCTAACTGGTTTAGCTGGTCTGTTATCTTGGACAGCTAGGTACATAAACATCACCTGGGCAAAACACATAGACCAGTACGAGAGATAACTTCTGTTGTGATTTTGCACCATATAAATATAATTGACTTGACTGACTGTATGCAAAATCTTACAAAGAGCAATGTACTTGAATGTCTTTCTCTGAGCTCTATCTTTTGTTTTTTCCATCTGTGACATTAATTTGATAAAACACTGGTATTTTTTTTGCTTGTTTGTTTTTTTTTAACTTAGTTCCTGTAGTTATTTTTATATTGTTTATTTTGGTGTCAGTGTAGGCAAAGATATTGAATACATTAAACAAATATTATTTCAAAAGTCACATGCTTACCTCATGGAACTTTCATGGGACTTTCCATCTGTTTTCAGCATTGTAATTGTATTGTAAGACATTCAGCATATGAGTGATCACATAAAATGTTTGGCTCATGTTCAAATGATACTGATGCGGATTCTGCCTTTATACCTTTTTGTAATGGCTCAACCAATTATATTTAGCAATACAGTGGTGACGGGGTCCGCCCACTTACTGCCAAAAAGAAAAAACACTTGTGAGCGAGCAGATGAAAGTTTTGTAAGCAGGAGAACAATGATAGTAGTTGTGTGCTCGGGGATAACAGTCACATGCTCCTCTGGATTCTGTGTGCGCTCAGTGCATGGTTTTCTCCTCGAAGGCTACAATATTGCTCGTGTGAGCAGAAATATTCTGTGTGTGAGTGCTCTAAAAGCACTTGCAAAAATAATACGCGCACACCTCCTCTACATCCGTGCGTGGATCTCATTTGTGTTCGCAGGTTTTTGGCAGAGAGGCCACTGAAAAATGGGCTTGAGCTGGATTTATCCAGTATGATAAATGGATTAATTGTATTAATTTGATCTTTGACAAAATAATTTAATTTATGTTCCACTTCTTACCTTGAGTTAGTTTTTTGTTTTTATTCACAAGGGTTCACTTTTTACACCTGTCAGTCATTTTGTTAATTAATGTGTTTTGTAAAGTAATAATTGGTGAACACCAAGGGTCTCAAGTAGCTACGATTGCATGGTATCTAAATCCAGGGATGGTTTTTGATAGCAAATTTTGAATCATGTGAATTGGTTCTATAATCTGAAAATTGTCTGAGCAGACATATTTAGTATTTGTTGGACTCCACTGTAGGAAGTCCAGTTAAATAACAGTGTGGTCAAGCTCTGGTTCAAGAGTTATAAAAGATGACCAACTTTGCCCTGATGTTGGTATTATATACATGCACACAGGTACATGGAGGCTACCTGGCAGTGTTGTTCATGATTGGGCAAAGCAAAGCAAGGTTACAGCTAACTATCTGTTTGTGTGTCTTCACCTGCAACTTCATTTGTGCAAAATCAGTGTGAAAAATCAAATTTCAGGAAACTTTCAGATGCTGACACTTCCTTTTTGCATACAGGTATGGGAAAGATTGGATCATCTTTATTTAAAAGGATGTTTTGTGACAATACAAGATGATAGCTGAAATAATGGGATCCAACTGATTTGACTATATGCAATGGACTTCATAGGAGCCAGGAAAAAAAAAACATTTTGTGGACATATGAAAATAATGGAGACCAACAGGGTCAGTATGAACTATATTACTGGACTGACCTCAAAACGAAGTTTGTACAGTTAGTCAATCCATTCTTTGTGTTGACTGGAATATTTCTATTTGACTACTAAGGGCTATGCAAGTCAATATACTTGAAATGTGCATGGAACATATTCCAAAACCATAAAAAAAACCATGTGGAGTCAAATCTTTATTGACAAAGTAGTAAGTTTAGTCATGTAGCTTTGTTTTACTTCAGTAGCTTACTTATAGAGGGTGCCTATAATTTGAGAGAACAGGAACTTTTGGGTCTTACTACTAGTTTCCCTTCAGTAGGACATCATGTTTGGGTTGTTGAACTATGACCTCTACCCGGAAACAGATGTTCTGGCATAAAATAAGGCCTGAACAAAGGACTGGAGCACTCAAAATAGATGACTCTGCAATTCATTCCATTTTCATGTGGCCCTTTCTGGCCTAACGTACTTTGTAACAAGCTCTATTGTTCAGGCCTTATTCAGGCCTCGGGTAACCAAGGCAGTTAAGCCAATTTATTTCTGAGAAGAAGAAAGGTTAGTTGCGTCAGTGTAAAAAAAAAAAAAAACTGTATGCACCCAGAAATACTTAATATTTATATACTTCATACTTATCATTTTTCCCAGATTATTTTAAACAACCATATGTAATTGTATCATCTTCTTGCTAGAATGGTACAAATTTGTACTTTTTTATATTGTCAGAATGTACTTTGCACCATCATGCAAGATGAAAAGGTGTTAAATATACGCATGCCCGTTAAAGTATATCTGATAACAATGTACTTTTCATGCTTGTCATGTACTTCTGTTTTTGTTTATGTAACTCACTCATTGCTAAGGAACCAGTAGAACAAGACGCTCTTCAAAAGAACTGAGAGATAATGAAATCATGTCATAAGAAAGAGGCTGCAAACGTACACAACATAAACCAGATCCCTTACTCATTTCAGGAGTTATATTTGAAGGAAACACTTTTGTTGTTCACCTACCTTGCCTGACAATTGCCTATGAATGTGCTACGCAGACTGTAGTGGTAAATATGGAAAATATGAGTTGATAAACTTGCTCTGCTTTGCGATAATGATGTGATGTCTCCCTAAAAATCTTCCCCAATTGCAGATTACTGTCAAACTGAGGGTGTTATGACGGCATAAACTCATACATACATGTGTACAAAGTAACAAATAAAGCCGTTGTGTCTTCGCCTCTGGCTCTGGCAACAAATAATTCCTTGCTGCTGTGCAGTTTATCTGAGATGAACATCTTGATATTCTCCCCCGCTGCTGTCTTCACCTTTCAGCTACCTCCTCCCTTAAGACGCTTCTGCTTAGTGATTAGCGACTTAAAATATACCATTGTACGAACTTTACCCATTTTACAGCTCCCTAAACGGAGTCACTCAAACGTATAGGTGATTAAAACCAGACTGACAGATGTGCAGTGAAGTCTGTGGAAAAAGTGCAAGGCCCCCTGCTCTCTATTAGTTTAATTAGATTACCTTAATCTGATATAGGCTATTTCAAGTCATCACCCAATTATATATGCTCTTTTTGTTGGTGGCCCTGAGCACTGGAGTGTGTATTTATTTATTGCCTCTCTCCACCCCAACACACCCACAAATACACACACACACTTACGCAGGCTGAATGTTCAGTTCCACCTGGAGTAACATTGGCAGCTTTTCAAAATCATATGCATTCATTTTTAATTAAAATCTAAATTTAGGTGTTTTGCTTCAGAATATTTCGTATTCCCCAGGGACACTGAAGGGTTCAATGTTTAATTCATTTCTCATCACTCATCCTTGAGATTGCTTGTCTTCACATTGTTTCTACTTGACCTGAACTTCTCTGAATGTTTTTAGTTTTCTATCTGGAAGTTAATGCTCTCCTTCAGGGTTCACTGAATACAATATTACATTTTATTAACAATCGGAGGTTATGTTTGTAGACAATACACATAGTTTACCTGGTTTGTTCAGAATTATGTTTTTAGATGGTATGATTGCAATGCAACCGACTGTGGTCATGCAAAAGGAACAGCGAAAAGAAGTGAGAAGTCTGAACTCTCAAAGGGGAGATGATGTGAAGTTCTTCAGATCACACTTTTCCCAATCAAATGGCATGCTAAGGATTCTGGACTGGGCTGCACTGGCCATTTGTAAATCCATCACAAAGTTTGTGTGTAGTTTATTCTAGTGATTTTCTAAATTGGGTTGCACTGTTCAAACTTAAAGCCATTAAAACCATTAGATGTAATAACAATGTATCAAGTGACTATGAATAATGTGAGAGGTGGCACTCATAGTTAAGAACCTACAGAGCATTATCACCTGACTCTGCAGCTCCCCACGGCTTTACAGAGTTTCAGTATCAGAGTTTTAGCGAGTTTCAGCTCATTGTTTAGCTGTCCAGCACACAACTTCACTGTTTTGGTTCACTCTCAATGCTCTCATAGCGTCATTTTCAGGCACAACAAGCAGCTGTTTCAGCAAATATGCTCTAAAAACCAATTCTACACTACCTGCTCAGCACTAAAAGGTATACAAACACAGTTAGCAACTAGCTGGTAAACCAGCTCAAGCATTTCGCAACTAAACAGACATATATTATTTCCCTCAGGAGTTGGTGGAGACCAAAAACAGAGCTAAAAGAGAGTGAATATTGGACTTACATTCACCAGGTGGACAAAAATGAGACTCCAAATGAATGATAATGTTGCTCCGTAACTGCTGGATATAGAAATAACCAACTGTTTGCTAACAAGTTCAACATATCAAATTTAAAGGTTGATTATGTCAATGTTTTGTTCCCAACTTGTTTCCACTGCCTTGAAGTGGAAACAGCTATATTAGAAAGCTCACAATAGTTTTGTCAGTTAGCTAACTGCTTTAGCTAGCTATGCAACAGTTACGTCTAGCAGTCACTGGCTAACTATCTAGGAACAACTAATCTCTATGTAACAACTACTTTGGGTGGTGCAAACCATTTTACTTTAGTGATGCACTTCACTTGATAAACATATTATAAGATGTGTAAGCTGCAGTACGAAGAGCTGGCACAGCCAACATTTTAAAATATGTTTAAATTGTCAAATATGAATCCATCGAAAGTTGATAAATGTTATACTGAATTATTTTTCAGCCCTATAACTGATACTCGTGGTTGGTATATACAGTACTGGTTGTACTAAATGCTCAAATTCATAAAAGGGTCCACAATAAATGACACACACAACTACAAACAAAATTAATTCAGTACATTTAATTAATTGATTCATTGCACATTTGCTCAAGTGCAGTTATACTCAATGTAAAGCTTTAAAAAATACAATCTCAGTCATCTCCGACATGATTCTGAGTGCTTTCATGTTGATTTTTTTTAAATAAAATACAGAATATGATAAACCTTCTCTTGAGTTGTGTTATTTGATAAATCTGTAAAGTAAACATTGACAAACAGGGCAGCATAACTGGTCAACGTCAAAGATACTTTCATTCATATTTAGGTAGTGTAACTTTCAACATACATGTACATTTCCCTTTGTCTGTGTAAACACATTTGTGTCTTAATGTTTTTTTTTTTTTTTAGATTTCTAGAGTGCGACATACTGTACTACCCTTTAAAGGAGAACCCTCACTTTAACTGAAGAATGAGTTACCATCTTTCTGTTGGCACCTGAATTATCACAATCACCACTCTTGCACTGCAGCAGCTTTTGTGCATGCTCCATGTTGCAGACATGTCCTCTAGTGTCCCTTTTAGAAATAGCTCAACAGGTTTACAATACTTGACATTTTTTCTCAAATTAAAAAAATAGTTTGGATCTTCAACTGTACACAATACCAAAAACAATGTGCTTTTCCTCATATAGTGTATAGTGCTGAGTTCAACATGCCCTCCACCAGCTGTTACAGTGTGCCCATCTCCCTTTTTTGAGGCAGGTGGTAATCACAGGATGCATCAAGGAGGCCTCTCTCCATGAAACCTTCGGTGTCTGTACCTGCCGTTCTTTTCCTTAGCCATGTTGATACAGGCATTGTGCTTGTTGCTCTGCAAGTGGTTCCAGAACTTGATGAGTTCATTGGGGTGAAACTGATGGGACGTGATTAGGTGGCTGTATTTGCAACTGGAGTAAGACACCCGCCAATGGTTGAAGAGGAATTCATTGGGTGGCGGCACTGGGTCAATGCGCAACTTCGCCAGGCATATCCCCACATAAACATCCTCCAGGTGCAGCCTGCGTATGCTGAGAGAAGCCTGGTAGATCTGCTCGGCCATGTCTCCTGAGAACACGTACCCTGTGCCAGAACAGAATATCGGGTAGCGCTCGCTTGGGTACAGCTCTGGCGGCATATACCACTTGCTGTCCTTGTTTCGGTTTGGTGCATAGCCTCTCATCAGGTAACCGGTGAAGTACCTCTGCTTGGGAGGCAGCTCAGGCTTCAGCAGCTTCTGGATGAGATACTCAGTATTGACAAACATGTCACTGTCTGTCTTCATCACATAAGAGGCGTGTGGGCAATAGGTAGCCACCCAGTTCATGCCCATTAGGGTTTTAATGGTCAGGTTGTAATAAGTGTCCTGATAGTCCTGTTGGATAATGTCATGGTAAACACGGCTCTCCTCCTCTATGCTGCTCTGGACGAAGGTGTCCGAGCTCTTTCCTGTGCCGAGCAAGAAGAGACGTATGAACCCTAGGCCCATTGCTACACTCTCATTCCCCCATGTCTGCCGGATCGCATTACGGGCATCAGCCTGGCTGGGTTCGGCAGCAATGAGGAGGATTAGGAATGGCGCGCTGTCCCTGCACTTGAAAGGCTCGTTCAGGATGTATCGGTAGGGCTGCGCACTGAGTCTCCCTCCCACACCCATCTCCTTTTGTAAACTGTTGTTGGTGCTCATGGAGTCCCCAAGTCCCATTACACCCATCCTGGCTCCTCCCCCTCCACCCAGTCCTCCACCTCCTCCTCCTCCTCCTCCTCCTCCTCCTCCTCCGGTCTCCCCCACTGCCCCCTCCGCCTGCTGTGAGCTGAGGTTGAGCAGAGGCTTTGGCGCTACATACCCCGTCTCCCTCCACAGGCTCCTCAGGGAGCTGCTCTGGTTTGCTTCTCCCTTGGGGCTACGGAAGCCCCTGACGGTGTAGGCCAGCGGGTTTTCCCGGGGCCCACTGCGTCCAGGCAGCCAGTCCTGGTGGCTGAAAAATAGGAAGAGGGTGAAGAGCAGAGCCAGCGAGAGGAGGCCAGCCACATGGGTCCGGAATAGCGAACGCTTGACGGTCCAGGTCATCTTGATGGGACAGCAGTGCCGCCGTCTCCACTGCATGGTGCAGGTTGGGGTTGCAGGAGGCTGCTGCGGCTGCTGCTCGAGAATGGGCGGCGGCGGTGGTCACATACAGTCACCTCAAACATGTGGTTGCCAACAGTCAGAGGGTTATCTGAGCTGGCAGATGGGTTGGAGTGAGCCTCCTCGTAGAGTCAGGGGTATGTTTGAGCCCCTCAGTGCAGCTTGGAGCAGGGTTAAAAAGGCTCCCGGTGGAGCTAGGAAGGCGACGATTCTCTGGCCATGGAGGCTTCTCCCTGACTCTTCTTTGGCACTGTAGACAAACAGAGGGTCATGCTCTATGTCTTGTCTCCTTCAGGATATGATAAGGGTCACCTCCTCTGTGTTTGCTCTCTCTAATCTGAAAAGAGAAAAAAAGAAATAGAGGAAATATTCTTGGCAGCAGTCCAAAAAGCACCTTCTATTCACTGGCACTGAGCCACATGTCAATTGTTTGAGTTGCAGATGTGTTTTTTATGCTACTTGTGGGGAGCTTCTTTCTTAATCACTTTATTTATGGTTTGTTTTGACACTCTGAGAGTAACTGTAAATTAATTTCTTCCAGATGCAAAAGCCCCAGTTAGAGTCTTCTGCATATGCAGTGCCCACCATGGTAAATGGCTCTTTTGGTAAGCTGACTTAACATATTGAAAGGGAGAAGCTGAATCAATATGACAGCGTTGTAGCATCTTTGATTGGACAGGGACGTAGAACACAACAGGCTCAAGGGATGTGGCTTTCTGAGGAAGGAAAATGGGAGATTTAGAGAATACTGTTGGAGCATGTCAGAAGGGTGGATTGCAGCTGCAGAAATTACTATGCATAAAGTGCATCTGTATGATTGAGAAAAAGCACATCCAGATGCCTGAGTATTTTCTGAGATACAGCATAGCACACATTTTTAGAATAAATCAGTCAAACACAACTGACTAAATGAGCACATTTTCCTAATACTTTAATAGGTGACAGAAAATAAGAACATTTACTATATCATCACAAACTCATATCACAGTTAAATCAGTGAAGAACAGGAAATGCTCTAGAACTCTTCGTGGAAACTATGTGCTGTCTATCTGGTGCTGCGAACGGTGAGATGGTGGCTGCCTCTTGCATGTCATTATTCAGCTTAATGCCTGGGGCAGAAGTATAAATTGCAGGTTTGCTCAATGTGATGCCGACTAACGCTACTCTGAGCCGCTTGGGCGAGCGAGTGTCATCAGCCCCCCACCACGCGTCGACAGCTAGGGAGGAGATGCATCTGTCAAAATGAGTTTTCAGGGTCCAGCAGGCAGTGGTGCCGAAGCCTGAGCCAGCCTCTGGCGATAACAGCCTTCACCCGCCATTCACCTTCCACCTTCGGCTTATCAATGCTGCCTACTGTCTAGCTGAGACCACCCAGGCTGCTTGATCTTCTACCACAAGCAGGCATAAATACAGTACATGCAAGGAGAGATACGCATAAATGTTCACATGCAAACACAAGCACATGCAGCAACACAGACAAAATGTGACGTGAATGGTTGCATCTGTTGCCCACAGGGAGTTGTGCACCAAGGGAAGCACAAAAGCAATCACGTATGTGCACATTGATTCACTAACTCGCCAAGGAAAACAATCAGTTTGCACAAGCACAAAATTTACTGTGCATCGCTTGTAATCGTATGCACAAAATGAATGAATGCAAAATCTAATGCACACAAGACTTAAATGCCATATACGACATACTGCACACAGTCACTCGTGTGTAGAGACTCACACAAAAAATGCACATCACAGATAATTATATCTACACCACAGAGACACATCATCATTTCTGTGCACATTAACACAAACACACACACACACAAGTAGACACAAATCACCAGAGAAAACAGAATATGCCAGCAGAAACTTGCAGGTTGAACCAGACTCTTGTGAATATTAATGTAGCAGCAGTGTAAAGTCTTATCCATGCTTCCTTCCTGGGTGTATTAATTTACTGAGTGTCTCTATATTGCCTTTTTTTGTTTATTGTTTGCTCACTTTTTTAAATAATTCGCAGATACCGAGCAACAGAGGATTGTTTTGTACAAATGCTACACGCTGGCTTGGTGTGAGGCAGATTTTCTACACTTCCAATTTTCATTTCCTGTTATGTTTGCTCATTCATCATGACAACTTGCAAGGAACACGATAACCTTTTCAGGCGAGTGTGCTTACCCAGCGCAAGCAATTACAGGAGAATGAGAGGGGCCAGGGCCGGCTTTGTTTTAAAGGTTAACATACTTTACATCGAAGCATATCCAGCGCTTGAGAGATTTCTGCTGTCAACTAAATGAACATCTAGTTACGTGAGCTCTGATGAAGTGTGCACACACACAGAGGGACACATACTCACATAAATGTACGTAGAGATAAACACACACACACCCAACGGAAGCCCACACACGACCACGTCCACCCACCCGCCCACCCACACGCTCAAACACAGACAGACAAACAGGGATGTGATTGTTTGACTTTTTTTGTTTTGCTTTTCGACATGAATGCCAATTTCACTGTGAGATCCCACATCCATTTTTACTTTTTAGCAGTTCCATTTAATCTGCCAGTGCCTCTCCGCATTAATTCATTTTCTTGCCTCCCATCAATGTCACTTCTATGCAAGCCAATTAGTTACACTAGCACTAATTAAAGCCCCAGCGATTCTGCTGCGGTCAATAATCAGAACGAAGGCTGGGGGAGTGACACAGTGGTGACATACTAGGCATACGTTATAGTTTTGTCTCTGTCACCGAATCAGCTTGAAAAGGGCTAAAATCGAATAAAACTTCACTACAGCAAGGTAAGCAAGCAATTCAACGCAGTTTGCTTTCTTTGTTTCAACGCCTACATAAACGGCCGTGCCCGCCTTTGCCTCCACAACGCGTGTAACGCATGCAAGACAAGCTTCGCCGATGTCGACGAGGATATGACCTTCATTCAGTAAAACACTACACTTTATGATAGTGACACATTTTCCTCGGGAAAAATACAAGCTCCCATTTGTGAGGCGTTTAGAGTGGCTGTTCACTGAAGTAAAGAGGTTAAATTCTGCTTTATTGAAACAGGCCTGACTGATTATGTGGCTGTTTCATCGAATGACACTGCCTCCAAGCAACAGCCCTCATTCAACCACTGAAGTAGCATTGTGGCACATGGCCTTCATCAGGGCGAATAAATAAATAAATAAATAAAATCAGCGTTCTTAAAAACATTCCCTGACAAAGGCAATATGACAAAACACTACGGTAACAAAATAAAAAAAAAAATAAAAAAAAGCATGTGAGTTGTGGCTGAGTGCTATTTTTTCAAAGGGCTGTGACTTACAATTATTTTCATTAGCGATTAATTTTTTTTCTCAAGTAATTATTCTGTCTAAAATGTCAAAAAAAAAAAGTGTGAAAAAATATTTATCACAATTATCCCAGAGCCCAAGGTGACATATTCAAATTGCTTGTTTTAACCCCAAAGATATTCAGCATAAGAATAGAAACAGACATTTCAGAAGAAGAAGAAGGGAACCAGTAAATGATTGTCATTTTACCTTGAAAAGTGGCTTGAATGATTAATTAATTATCAAATGAGTTGCCAATTAATTTAAATTGAATGTACTAATCATTTCAATTGTAATTGTTTAAAGGCAGTTCTGATACACAAAACTGCAGCATTTTAGTGTAGAGTACACTGAACTGGTTAAATAAAACACAATAAAACACATAATCCAGTACATCAGTTCGTGTTGCCTAGTTATCTTTCACATTTAGTTTTTTATAAACCAAGCATGTGGTTGACTGGTGAAGTAGTAGCTGTATAATCAGCCTTAGTAGCAATTTAATGTCATATCTGAGAGATATACAGTGAAGTGATTTGACAAAATGATGCAGCGATAGCGCTACAGATGACTTCTCTGTTTTTAATTCTGCCTCTTTGAGTTTTCAATTTTGATGCAGGAAGGTTTGTAATGTCAATGTTTAGCTTCCATATGTTTACTTGGGAATTAAAATTAGGCTATGTATGTATTGCACTCCAAGGAGGCTTCATCAAACTCAAATCAGTCAGGAAGTTGATGCTTTATTGTAGTCTGGTGAGAGTACAGTTGTTACGCCCAGTAAATAGGGCCAACAGGGAGCAAATAGGACGTCCATTGTTTGGTTTCTGTTTAATATGAGACTGCCCTGGCTCTCAGTCCCCATTGTCATCATTCCAGTTGGAGGAACCAAAGTCTAAAGAGAATATCTTTATCTTTAGAAACAGCTTTATCTTCAATTGCGCCCTCTCTCTGCGTGTTTGAGATCTCGCTTCCCATTGCTTTCTTTACTGTATTGCTTTTGTTGGCAAGAAAACGATTGAATTAGTTTTGCTTCCTTGTGACACGGCCTGCACGGCAATGACTTTTAAGAATTTTATATCTGCTTTTGTTCTCTCCAGGTTCTCTCATCTTAAAAAAAAAGAATCTTCCAGGGAATTCAGTCCTGGGCTTTGTAAAGAGCAGACACTTGAAATAAAGGAGGCTGTTGGTGAGTCCACACCTCTCCCCCGAGTGCTGCAGGGGTCTCATCTCAATCCCTCCTCATTCTGGTCACTTTCCTCTCTCCCTGTTCAGCTGCATCTCTCCTCAACAACCTGTCATTTTCTGGCTGTTGTTTACCATCTGACTGCAGTGAAGAGTTCACAAATACTGCCAAAAAGACAAGTGAAATTGGGGTGAGGGGTGACATCATCGCTATTCTTCTTCCTGACTTTCACTTTCTCTCCCTCCCCTGCTTCATTTCGAGTTATTAACCAGCTTGTAGTCCCAAAGTGAGGTACTGTATGGGGTTTTGATAATCTTGAGCAAACTGTTTCACCAAACAAAGACATTTTTGTTGCATATAAACAGAAGTACAGCGAATTTTATTGTATGAGAACTATAAATTGTATAGGATTGCAAAAGTGAATTTGCTGTGCTTTTAAAGAGTGGTGACCAAAGAAAGAGATCATGTACTGTGCTTCATTTGCTTCAGAAATGATATGACAGTGGCAAATATCAGTCAAAAATCAATTTCTAAGGTTAAAACATACTTGTTAAATGTGTGTTATGCTACTTATAGTATGATGGGGGAGGCACTAATCCAGAAAACAAATCTTATATTCATTTCAAATGAAGTAATCTCTATTATATGATTTAAAGGCTGTTGAAGACATTTAAGATTTTGTCTTATATGTTAATATTCTTACTGTAAAGAACAAATATGTCTCACTGTAAGTATGATTGTCAAAAATTTCCAGAAGAAATATTTATATAATAATGTTGTTAAGTTGTGTATTTGGTATTTCACAGGTGATAAAGGTGATGAGCATCATTTATATATTGGTTTCTCCTGATGAAGACAGAAATAGGTTCTTTAATAACATGCTACATTCAAGTTGTTATTGAGCATTTGCCAGGGTTTCATCATTTGTTGACTATTTCTAAACAGTAAACATTTTATTGTATCAGTTTTAAATACTAAGCAACAGGTGACTTTTTATTTACATAAGTTTGCCTATGAGAGGTAATTATGGAAAAAAGTCCAAGCAAAACTCTTTATGCTATGTTCAGCCTGGCAGATACTTTCAGTTTTTTCTCTGAGGTTCTTAAAGATCTGAACGACAACCCAAATACAATAGTGGTGAATGGGATTTCAGGTACTAAAAGGAAATTACACTTCAAATATTTCCTGTCTGGGTAATCCACAGACTGTGTTGTGTGCAGTTTTTTACTGGAACAAACTTTCTATTCAAGAAATAGTCCTGATAAAAAACAACAACAACAACAACAAAAAACAGTGCGGCAGAGAGAGGAAATGTTTTTTTTGGGGGGTTGATTTGAGTGAACTGACCCTTTAAACATATTTGGTGTGTATCTGACTCAACTGGGATAGGACCGCTGGGAGGGAGGGTTGCATTCTTGCTAAGTGTTGCAGAGCAGATGACTGACACTGGATGGCCAGCTGTGTTTTTTTTTTTTTTCCTCCCCCCTTTATCACTAGAGGCTGGTCAGATCTGGGCCAGGCCACTGGAGCCCCATCCCATCACACGACATGACCATATCTGATCCTTAAAGGGTCAGTTCACCCAAATTACTGGAAAAAACAAACAAATATTTTCTCACTTACGTCTACATTTATCTCTCTAGCTGTATCTAGCATTGCAGACTGTTTTTTTTTAAAATTTGCTTCCTTGTTGTAATATTCTCTGAGACAACCACCTCCACTTCAATATTTTTTGTAAGTTGTGTAAACACAAGTCAAAGCGATATAATGTAGAGGTGCTGTGAAACATTTAGATTCATTTGTCCTTTAAAAAGAGGCCGTAACAAAGGATCGAACAGCCTCTTAAAACTGGACTCAAAAATACAAGAGACCTCAGGGAAATAAAGCTTTGGCAGCTGCGAGCTGCTGTCGATGTAGTAAATATTATATGACAGTGATTCTCTTTCACTCAGTCAGAGTGATATCCACGCCTTCTCACTGAGCTGCTGCCAACTTTCACTTGAATTTAATTCTAGCTTTATTTCCATTTTACTTCGTTAATAAAGCCCGTACTCTCTTCACTTCAGCTCTTTCCAGGGTTGTCGGTTGAGACGCCACTGCAATAAATTATGGTGGTTTGAAAATTAGACTCTATTAAAGTTTCATAATGTAGTGGGCAGAGTGAACACCCAGATGGCAAGCCTAGCTGTTTTTTTATTTTTTTATTTTATTTTTAATGCCCGTCTCAGCAGTTAGCAGATATCCCTAAGCATGCACAGGCTTCAGTGCCAAATAGCTCAGGCAGCTGGACGTGATGAAGTGGATAAAAAGCCCTGTTAATTGAACTGGATCAATGGAAATTCCTTGGCTTTGCCTCTTGGCAGGTCCAAGGAGGGGTTTCCTAATCTTGATTTTATGTAAACGAATACAGAATGGACTACTGACCCCCATTTTATGACACTGATTGTACCTTCAGGAGCTCCCATCAACTTTGATAGAAACGTCTCTGCCCAAGGCAAGGACAAGTGAAAGCTATCATTGTATATTTATCCTTAAGGAGTGTCGTCAGAGTAAAATCTAACTATTCTTAATTTTGCAGTGGTACACCTGCCTTGAACACCTGCCTGAGGCATCCCTGTGTGTCACTGCAACATTTTAGGGAGCCACTGGGGGGTCCAAAAAGTGCACTGCAGGATGTGGGACACAGAGGAAGGGCAGATGGATTGAGGGATGGATGGATACTTGTCAAGGCGGCAGAAAAGGGTGGATGGCTGGATGTAATGGAGGGGAGAGGAGGGCGGGGAAGGCTAAATGAATAATGAGGATGTGGAGGACTGATGAGACGTGCAGTGCTGCGTACCTCCTCCTCCTCCTCATGCTGCTGCTGCTGCTGCTGCTGACAGGGCTGCGGTCGGCTGACGGAGTGTGTGAACCCCGGTGCGTTTACCCGCCATCACCGCCTGCTTGGATTGGACAACAACCTGGGCTTTAATGCGTCTCCTCTTCCAGCTCCCTCTCCTCTAATCACACTGACATCTCGGATGCGTTACGTCCCTCCTCGTCCTCATCCCCACAGGCTCAACAAACCTGCAGGTTTTTTGGTTCTCCTCCTGCTGCGACTCCTCCTCTGCTCTCTCTCCTGCTCCTTGTGTCCGTAATACACCACAGCTCCCCTCTATCTCACTACTTGATTTTTTTTTTTTTTTTTTTTTTTTTTTTGCTTCCCCCCTCGCTGTTTCACTGTTATTTCTTGATCTTATCCAAGTTCATCTCCCTTTCTGTAATGTAGAAATGTAAATAGAAAACACCACAGCATCCACACACGTTTATCCAGCGCCCGATCCTCTCTGAAAGGAGGTGAGAGAGCAGCGGCGACAGAGCGGCAGGAGTGCGGCTGGTCCTGCACGATGCTCAGCGGGCTGATGTAAACAGTAGAAGCGCAGTGAAAGATGGAGGAAAAACAGAATAAAAAAAATATATAAAATCCTCTACCACCTCTGAGTCAATTCACTGCCAAAACAGATTCCCCGAGTCCTGAAGGCAAAACAAAAAAAAAAACAACTCGTTTACCTTCAACTCCCTGCCTCCTGGTTTGACAGTCCGCTTCTTCTTTTTCTTCTCTACTGAATCTTTCCTCCGCTCCGCCTCAGACCGACCCCTGTCGGATTTCCCAGCCGGGTAAGACAGCTGCTGGCCCGGGCAGGTTGGCTGTCGGACACCGCTACACTGACGGAACTCTACCACGTCACTGCATTCTTAGCGGAGAAGCTCACGTGACCCAGTTAGACGCTTGTGCTGCATTCATGGGGTGTTGGTGAAAAATCCCCTTCAACACACACCCATCTACACACACACACACACACACACACACACACACACACACACACACACACACACACACACACACACAGTTAAAAAAAAAAGTGTTCAAATACATACTGTAATAATTAGAACTTGCAAAAGGTGCAGCCCATATAATTACTGATATTATAGTCTTGTTCCAGGATATTATTAATCAACCCATTTAGAGGATCATTTTATTAAAGTTTGAGGAGAGGGATAGAAAGCAGAGACAGATCCTAGGTGAGGTTGAGACAGAGATGCACTTCCTCCTACAATGTAAAACATTCAATAAATGAAGGAGCATTTAAAATTTCACATTTCAAAGAGCTTAATGACCTCTTAAAATTAAAAATACTCTTTGGAGAAGGAGGGCGGATCTTGCTGCTCAGTATGTATATACATGTCACACCCTGAGGGACAGTGAATGACCAAGACACACACACACACACACACACACACACACACACACACACACACACACACAAATACATGCATAGGATATACTGTATACATAAATAAATAGATATACTCTATATGATTAATATATATCAGTCCTAATGTTATTTTAATGTTATTTTGTTCATTGACTTTTGATGCTTTGGCAATATTGTTTGTTGTGACATTCATGCCAATAAAGCAAATTTTGAATTTGAATTTGAAATATTACATTAAAAAACAGTTATTATGTCTGACACAAACTTACAAGCTCTCATTTTGACCAGGCCATGAAAGTAAGTGATGAATCTTATTGTACAAATACACAGGACTATACTATACATTTAGAAAACACTCATAAACATTTAATACAGAAAACTTGGTTTATTTTCAAGATTACATTACATTATGTGACAAAGAAAATGATTTATTCACAATAAAAGTGTGATATCAATTAATATTCAAAACTTACCTCCATGACTCATACTTAAAAGGGAACATGTTTTCACAGTAATTTCACAATGTCAAAAAGCTACCACGAAATCCTTTTGAGGAAATGTGTTTCTTTCAATCCAACTTTTTTTATTTTTTTTTTCTTTCTTTTTTTAGATAAAAACAAACAAAAACAAAAAAAATTGCTATGGAAACACAATCAGAAGGCCTCAATCACAGCTTTGGAATCACATCATTTCAGTCACAACCAGTTGCCTTTTGAGTTGAAAATTGTGCTTTCACTTATGGACACCCCCGGCAGTTTTTCATGGTTTAGGTCCCTCAGTTCTAATTAAGGAAAATCTTAATACTGTAAAATACAATGATATTTTAGACAATATTGGGATTTCACTTTGTTGCAAAGGTTTGGGGAAGACTCTCTCCTGTTTCAATATGACGATGCCCCACACACAAAGCTAGGCCCGGAAAAAATGGTTTTCCCAGTTAAGAACTTGACTTGACCATCCAACAGCTTTGTGATAAACCTGAACACAGACTATGAGCTAGGTCTTAATAGCAACTCCCTGCAGCCACGCGGGTTTCACAGTCTTATTGAGAGCCATCAACAATCACATATGGATGTAATGTGCAGGTGTCCATATATATTTATCTGCTTAGATTACTCAAGTACTTTAATAAAACTGTGTGTTGATTGTTAGCTGTCACATGATACAGCAATTAAAAACAAAAAAGGGAGTACATTTAAAGCAAAGACCCTACATTGGACTGAATTGTGGTTCTTCTGTGAATGTCTCTGTTTTTGGTCCACAAAAAAAAAAAAAAAAGAAAGGAAAAAGATGCAGCAAATTCTTATGTGTCTATGTATCATTCCTGACATGTGATTCTAAATGTCTCAGTAAAAAAAAATCAGGGTCCATTCTTAAAAAAAAAAAAAAAAAATTGCAAACAGTGTCTCCCATCTGAAAGCTGAAGTGGGTGGTATTTTCGAAGAGAAAGCTCATTCCTCCCACTTTTCCCGCATTCACATGAATGCAGCATCTCTCTCTCTCTCTTTCTCTCTCTCTCTCTCTCTCTCTCTCTCTCCTCTCCCTCCTCTTCCCCTCCTCTCTAGCCCACCACCCTGGTCCCCCTCTGTGGGCGGAAAAAAAGGGATTAAGAGCATGGTGGCCAGCGGTTGTCTGGTAACAGCTGGATTTGCCACCATTGTGCTCTTTGTTTAACATTGCTGGCAATGTTTTCCGCTGGATAGTACTAGTTTTAAAACAATTTCAAAAAAAAAAAAAAAAAAAAAACAATCTTTTGCCCTGTTTGCTACATTAGTAATGCATCATTATGCACACATGATTACCTACTATATTTAGCATGCTTTCACATCTAGACTTACAAAAAAAAAAATCACATGCCCGTGGTTGTCGACAGCGCTGAGTGTCTCCTTCCACTCCAGCATGATGATGAAACCCTACCTGCCTCATTAATGACTTAAACACAATGCAAACCCTTCATCAGCCTTCAGTCATGTTTACACTCATGCACCTCCAGAGACCGCCGTGTTTCTTGATAAGCAGTGAAAGCAGCTTGTCTCTTTCCCTCTCTCAGTAGAAGTGGAGCAGATGGAATTATTGCTCGTGCAAAAGCAGCTTGCCACTTCAGGGACAGTAAGCCGTTGGGAGAGCATCCTCTTGCAGCACTGTAAATATTGTAAGGTATCACCACACAGCATAGGAGCACATGTGACTGAATAATTAATAGGAGCTGTGTCTTTGACAGAAATACTTTGGAGGCCATTAGCTCGGCTACCTGGCCGGTGAGAGCATATTTGTCAAAAGAAAGTAATGCCGGGGTGGTGATTGATTTCCCATGGCTGCCAGGTTAGAAACAGTGCGCCTCTGTACATTAATATCATGTGGCATCTATTAGATAGGTGACTTCCTCAACGTGTCTAGCCTGGCTGCCTCTGCAAAGACTGCCGTATCAAAATTTAAATTGTCATCATTAATTGCTGGTGCTCGGGGAGTATCTCGGAACATCACGTCTGCCTCTCCTGCTGTGTCTTAGAGAAATTCAGTCCCCTGCACACATGCATGCATACACAGATATAGTAGACATAAACGTACATGCACACAAACACACACTTTTTTACTTTTCATAAATTTCTGATTGATGCCTCTGCAGTCTTTTTTTTTTTTTTTTTTATAAATGATAATTGCAGCTCCTGTAATGTGATCTCCTTTTATCTCACAAGAGTTTAAACACCCATGTCTTGAAGTGTAAAGTCAATAAAAGTATGTGTGTGCTTTGACATAAAATGAAGCGCTATCCACAAAATATGACTGCAGTGGCAAAACAAATAAAGACAGAGACCATGCTTCTGTATTGTTTGTTTGTTTTGTTTGTGTCGTTTCTAACATACTTCTAAGAAGTGACAAAAATATGAACGTACAGCCACGGTTTCTTTTCTATGCAAAGCAATAAGTTCAAACATAAATGGCCCAACATTTGCATAGCAACTCGGAAACCCTTTCACATTTGAATAATCTCTAATTTCTATGCTTTCAGGCATGGTCAATTCACCATATTGGCAAGTTCTGAAAAGAAATGCCAAATGACATGGCGAATAATGCAGTTTTATATACCTATTCCCTTCATGTGTTTACCTATTTTTTTTCCTCTTTGTTCTAATCCTTTCCAAAGCACATTTTCTCCAGGTTGGTCTCTACTTTACTTTTTCTCTCAGACGTTGCTAGAGGAGGGGAAGGTTGGTTATCTCGACGGTACGCCCTTTAAGAAATGCAGTCTCAGATGAAATGTGAGCTGTTATTGCTTCTCTTAAAGAGTGCAGTCGCAATATCCTGTGGCAGAGCCTCAAGAGCAGGCAGGGACGTCTCTGTGAATATCTTTGCCTTCACTCAGACTCAGGCCCCTGTTCAAAAAAAAATGGGGGTCAACTGTGTTATAGCCGAGGACATCTTACTAAGAATTAAGCCCGATTTTACTTCACTCAATTTTCTGTTATCTCTGGGACAAAACATGGTGTAAAAATTACAAAGGAGACTTTTATCATTTAAATCATACCAGGACAGATTGACTGACATGTTTGGGGGAAAAAGTAGCTTTTTCTGATTGCAATTATCCTTGGAAATTATCCTTATTCCTCCAATCAACACATGCTTTAATTATATGTGTTTGCTTTTTAATTAAGTTAAAATCATTTGCATAAATCTGACATATGATACATACAGGATGGATCACAAAAACAGCCCCCTAAGTGGTGAGAGATGCATACATCCACATTAATGTGAAAAACATTTTTTCTGAGCAGATCCAATCAGAAAATGCATGCATTTCACACAGTTGGCAGACACTTTGGACAGTAGCATGCCTGTCAAAATGGATTGATTCTCATAGATGAGCAACAAGCAGTGCAGTGTTTCCTGTCAATATATAGAGACAGAATAATAAGAACTAGCATACATGTGTGATTGTCTCTGCTTTTCACAAAAAAGAGAAATCTGATTTCAGTCTGTATACAGGAAACACATTTTAATTCCATGTGTAAATCCATCTCAATCATATCCAGACACGTCTAGACACAAGATACTTGTCATAGCACGGGCTAAAGAAAGACGGAGCTGTCCGATCTTCACTGCCAGATATAGATGTGGTCAGACAGTCTGCAATCCAGCCACAATGTACAAATGAGCAATGTAAACAAGACAAGCTGGAGGTGAAAGCGGGAAGTCATGTTGGCAGTTACGAGGGATGCATTCCTTTCCTTTTTTGAGAAAGTACGAGAATACTGTGGTGTGATCTTTTCATTAACAGTCTTTAAAATTAAGTATGAAAAACTCCATTCAACATCTTTAGTGAGCAGTTTACATGTTTAATAATTTAAATGTAATTGAAGTATAAGACTAAAAACACTACTTATTTATGAAATGGTCTGATGCGGTGTGGCTGCTGTTATTCTGAATTAATGCAGTCCACACACACATACAGATAAATTAGGGAGAAAGAGAGTCGAGAAAACATCATGTAGAGGTATTGTTGTCATTGTCATTGGCATAATCGCAAAATCTCAAAAGTTACATCTTGAGAATCAGATTAAAATTAAACTTTTTGAAAATGAGGGATATTTCTTACGAGTGTAGTGTGCTTTTATTTTGAAAGTTTGATTGACAGGATGAGAATTTTCTGCAGGGTGAGACATGTCTGTCTTGCTCACACCTGTGTCATCAAAATTATCCAAGTTCTGGACCCATTCACTTGAATTTCAATTAGTAAATTGGAAAGTCTTGATGAGTTTGTGTGTGAAACAAATTATTTTCCTAATTATCATCAAAACTGGGGGCAAAGTCTTATTCTGAAAGGCTAATTGTGGACTTCCTGTTGGATTTAGGTCAGGGGTGTCAGCTTATGATTTGTAGGTCTTGGTGAGACGAATAATTCAGTTTTGGTTTGATCTCTCTACGACATTCCTACGGGCCGTGGCAGCCATTTTAGTTACATAGGTGGTGCTAGAGAGCACATTTTTGGCACTATAGGGGTTAATTTTTACATTTTATCAAATTTTTCACCAGACCTGATGTGCGTGCCAAATTTGATGAGTTGTTGAGTATGTTTAGGGTCAAATTAAGGTGTGATGTCCTGGAATAATAAAGAAAGAGAGAAAGAAAGAAAGAAAGAAAGAGAGAAAGAAAGAAAGAAAGAAAGAAAGAAAGAAAGAAAGAAAGAAAGAAACAAACAAACAAACAAACAAACAAACAAACAAACATACGAAAAACAAGGCTGTTTTACAGTAGTCCTCTGCCTTTTGGACTCGGTCCCTAAAAATGAAACAAAAATGTTACTCAACCAGTGTGTTTACAAGAAGTTATGAAATGTGGAGTTTTGACATACTATGGTGAACTGGGTTGCATTAGCTCAGGAACCAGCAAGGCAAACTTCTTTTTTACTTTATTTGTACAACACAGCACAGTTAGTTTTTAAACACTTTCTGTCTATGAGGAGGGCATGCCATTATTGGTGTACGGAACAAAACTCATGGTTTGACATCTCTGCTGACTCTTACATTGACTGAGGAACACTAAATGGAAAACAAACTGTTTTGATATTGGCTGAATTTACAATTTACAATTTCATTTAGCGGATGCTTTTATCCAAAGGGACATAAATCTGAGAGCTGATACAACACAAACAGGGATCAAGTCAGGAAAGAACAACACGAGTGCCATAAAACTAAGTTTGAGTCTGACAGGACGTAGATGCCAACAGTCAGTGCACAGAGGCAATGAATAGAGTGCACAGACTGTATAGAGGTAGATTTTTTTTTTTTTTTTCCCTTCAGTCCATCAAGTGCGGAGGTGTTGGTGAAAGAGCTGGGTCTTCAGTCTTTTTTTAAAGATCGAAAGAGACTCTGCGGATCAAACAGAGCTTGATAACTGGTTTCACTATTGAGGAACTACAGAAGAGAAGAGTCTGGCTAGTGACTTAGGGCCCTGTTGTGACTTGAATGTGGGAGTTCAGGTAGGCAGGAGCTGTTTAAGTTGCTGTTTTGTTGGTGAGTATCAGGGTTTTGATTTTTATGCGGGCGGCAACTGGGGGCCAGTGGGGGGATATGAACAGCGGGGTGACGTGCTGTTTTGGGCTGGTTGAAGACCAGACAGGCTGCCACATTCTGGATCATCTGCAGAGGTTTGAACATACATGGGGGGAGGCCTGCCAGTAAGGATTTGCAGTAGTCTATGTGTGATATAATGCAAGTGGGTCCTTTTCTTTTAAGTTTTCTTATTCACTTGATCTCAGTAATTGCATGTTTTTGCTTTTAGTTTGGGTTTTATCAGCATATTTATACATATTTTTATATTATTTATTATTCTTGGATTTGTGTATTGCATGGTTTGACTTTTATATTTTGCGTGTTTTTTATAGATTTCGTGTTTTGATATTTTGCATGTTTGGGACTGAGAATCAGAGAGTGATAAGAAACAGCTGTGTCTAACTGGACCACACCCCCCACACAGCACCAGATTGGCGGACACAGGACAGTGTGAACCACGCGATGGAGTTTGGACGGTAGAGTTGAGGTGTGCGACTGAAATGGACAGAATACAGAACGACAGAGTTAGAGCCTGAAACGAGGTACCGCACGGATGTCCGTGGACGAGCCAGACAGAACGTGGAGAGACTTGGTTCAACACCCACTATACAATAAGTAAAGGAACATGAACCAAGCAAGCTAATCCTGTGTATGTGTGTGAGCTGTTGTTGGTGTGAAACCACAACTGAAGGTGTTTGTTTCTGCTCAACAGCGACCGCAGCAACGCCTAGGAGGAGATAGGACAGCTGGTCCAGAAACAGAGCGGCCTCGCGACAACTGCCATAGAAACTCCCGTCTCCTGTGCTGCCCCGAGGAACTTAAGTTCACTTCACATCTCCCCTTTCTGAACTATATTCTTATTAATGGTATTGGACTCTTGCATGCCATTTTAAAGGACAGATATTAACTGTTTTACTTTTGTATCATTTTACCTAGTATTTTACCATGGTATTTTTAGTTCCTATTAAATTATTTAAATTGTTCCTGTGGTGGTGTATTTAGCAGTGGAAACAGTTTTTATTGCTGGTAAAAAACAGAACCTCACACTATTCCACTATTGTGGAATAACAAGCCTGTACAAGGAGTTGTGCTGCATACTCAGACAGGTAGGGTCTGATCTTCCTCATGTTGTACAGGGCAAATCGACACAACCGAGCAATTGAGGTCACGTTGTGGTGGAAAACTGCCTTTCCATGAATAGGCCAGTAATTGTGCGAAGATAACATTCATGTCAATAAGAGATCGTTCCCAAGGGAACTCGGAAGGGGAGGATCAGTGAGGTCACATTTGAATTTTCTGTGTGTGATGAGCAAAGGCCACTACGCCATGTGTATTAGGAGAAATGCGGAAGATACAAAGTACAACTGATACATGTTAGAGAAGTGTGAGACACCATTGTTTTCTGAGATGAGTCATGTTTGGATTATTATCAAAGTGTTGATCAATTCATTATGAGAGGTATATAAGTTAATGTTTTGATTTTTCATTTGGTTCTTTATCCCAGGATCAAGGCCACGGTTTGCTTTGTATTGCTCTTTATGCAGAGTAAACCTATTCAAATTGAACTCTACCAGCTTCCAGTGTATTTCTTTGAGTCTTTCTCTTACAGGTTTTGAGTTTAATACTAAATTGTGGGTGACCCGAAGATTTATCGGCCCATCTGAAGATTTCCCACAACAATGTGAACTTTAAAGGTTAGTTGGTCATCAATCATGACACTCGTGTTTCAGGCAGACTTTGTTGGGTTGATTTGAGTTGGATGCTGATGTCTTGTTGTATAGAGGGACTGGCTGGGATGACAAGGAGCTTGGTCTTACAGATGTTAAGCTGAAGGTAATGTCCTTTCATCCATGCTGATATATCGGCAAGGCATGATGAGATCCAAGCCGAGACTGTGTGGTCTTCTGGCGGGAATGACAGGAAGAGCTGGGTATCATCAGCATAGCAATGGTATGAGAAACCATGGGAGCGGATTATTGCACAAAGTGAAGTCGTGTATACTGAAAAGAGAAGGGGACCAAGCACTGACCCTTGAAGAACCCCTGTGGATAAGCCGTGTGGTTTGGACACTTCTGTCCTCCAAGATACTCTAAAATATCTCCCTGAGAGGTAGGATATGAACCAGTAGAAGGCAGATCCTGAGATACCAAACTCAGTGAATATGGAGAGGAGGATTTGGTGGTTAACTGTGTCAAAGGCAGCTGACAGATCTAGCAGCAATAGAGCTGAAGAATGACCAGCATCTCTAGCTGCACGTAGTGATTCCATAACTGAAAGGGTGGCAGTCTTGGTAGAGTGCCCCTGCTTAAAGCTGGATTGATTTGAGTTGTACAGAAGTGAAACTGGTTTCTAATTTTCAAACCTGGGCTGGGTTGAGTGTTGGTTTGTACATCTTGTGTGGTAAATTACCAGGAAGTATCAAGGCTGAACAGGCCCTTTCAGGTTTTCACAGCAAGGCAACAGTTGATGGGTGCGACCTGTCAGTTGACTCACCTACTAAAACTCAGAGTGAAACCAGTGTACCACACATTAACATGCAGAAAGCAACACTTACAGTAACTTAACTGGTAACACTGAGAGGCATTGCTAATGCCACCCCTTCTTGGAACACTGCAATACTATATGGGCTGATTGATATAGTGATATGTCCTGCCCTGCTTCTTCAGTTATGTTTTTAATGTTTTATGTAATTTATTAATTATTTCCTGTTTTATTTTTAAATACTTACCTCTCCTCATTCCAGATACTTCACTTCCTGCCCCTGTGTCTTTCCCACCTGTGTGATTGTCTACCCTGCCCTGATTAGTTTCACCAGTCCCTCATCATTATTCCCTTCTAGTGTATTCAGTGTTCCCGTCTCTCAGTGCCAGTTCGTCATATTACCTCTCCGTGTCATTCCAGCCTATTTCTAGTGTTCCTGTCCTGTTATTTTTGGTCCCTGCTTTGTTTTCTCCTGAACCTAGCCTTTGCCTTCTCCTCTTGCCTGTTACTATACCATTTGTTACATATAGTTGTGTTGTAGATTGCAATATCAGGGCAGGTAAATCCAAAAGCTAACATCTCAAATGGTCCACTACCAATTTGATGTCCTTTTCCATGTCACACTCTCAGATTATAATATGTACTGTACCATTATACAATTAATTTTGTATTGATATGCTTTAAAACAGATGTAGAGAGTAGGAGGAAGGCAGGGAGGCGGGGTGATTTTGAGAGGCTGTCTATCAACCACACAGCTCAGCTTCAAGGCTCTGTGTGGGCCACCAGACACCTGGATGAAATGTCCTCTGCCAAGAGACTGAGCACATACCAGCTGCTGTAAAATTACCTCTGACCTCTCCGTGGAAGAGTAGATGAAACTATAAAAATATCATCATTATTATCCGCACCCATGAAAATGTTTTTCATTAAAAACATTTTATTTGTGTAAAACCTGTTGATTTTTAGACTGTAGATTGCTGTTACAGAGCAATAGTCAGTTTTTATTATGATCATAACTATCAGCAACATAAATGGCCAAATAATTTTTCTTTTAGCAATATTACAATAAATTCCTTTATTCTTAAATGTTCTTCATTAATATTAATCAGCCTATGAATACAGCTGTGAGTGCTAAAGAATGGGTATTGAGATACTGTAGCTGTACACTCCAGCACCAACTGACAGACTGACAAAACAACTGGCTGCTAAACACTCCGAAACAGAGCTAAAAAGGATAAAACATTGGAGTTACACTGACCAGGCAGCTATTGCTGTAACTACTTCCTGGCGAACAACCTTTGCAGCATTGTTGCTATGTCTACCTGCAGTTTAAAATAAATTGTGTGGATTATTATTGACCAGAACTACATTTGAGGTGTCCTGGAATACAATTTTGATGGATGTAAAAGCCAAAAAGAAACATCCTATTATTTTTTCTGGGGCCATGGTATAAAGACATACAATACATTCCAAATGAAAATAGCGGGATAAAGTAAATTAAGTCTACACATGAGTTGGAGCCTTTGGGGCCCTTTGCAGTGTCAATGTGTCCTGCAGAACCAGTCAGAGAACCAGGAATTGTGCCAAGATGCAGCAAATTTCTGACCTACAGCAGCAGACACCAGACAGATAAGAGATCAGTCAATGGGAATTCTGGTGGGGTCATTCTCTATTAATGTGATTCTGCTTAAATGTTTGTGTTACCAAATGGTATTCAGCTGACAGAGCATGGCTGGTTAGGAGAGATAGCCTCCTTTTAGATCTTCAGGGATAGTGGAGATAGCATCCAGGAAGATGCACTGAGCACCTGTTTATTTCTGATAATGTAAGCAGCACTGGAACTGGATGTGGTTCAAACACTAACATTTTCAGTCCCAGCTTTTCTTTCCTTTAACAGTCAAAGTTTCTAAAGAAAACCCAAAACTTTTACCCTTACAATATATATTCCTGGAATTGTGGAAACTGCAGTTTTTTTAAGGATTCCTGGTGGAATCATTTATAAGCTGAAATTTATACTGGTGAAAATGTTGTCCCAAAACAAAAAAACAAAAAAACAAAAAAAAAAAAAAATGCTTTCTCACTTCCCCCTCATGGTATCGAGCCTTGCAGATTGCGTTGATTTAATGTGCTGAGCAGTGAGTGTTTTCAGAAACAATTTCTCCATTGCTGGGGACAATCCACAGACCTCACTGCCAACAGTTTTCATGGACTATAGCAAAAACTCCTCCGATGCAAAACTGTTCACTGTGAGGTTGGTGGATTATCCAAAGAAACCAGGAAATTGGAAAGACACATTGCTGTTAAATGTTATTCAGTTGTGATCAAGACAGATTATCTCAAAACCTCAGCCTATTTAAATCGTTTAAATCCTGGCTTTTGACTTTCATAGAGCATTTTTACACATGTTCACCTCTAGTTTTGGAACTTTACCCGTGCGTAACATAGATATATGATATCATAACAGTATAAAATAACAGAAAATCACAAAAAGCATGATATGTCCCCTTTAAAGGCCAGTATACATGATAAGAACAAAGTCATATAATGGTACTTTTGAAGGATGCAAAAAGGGTGTGTCTATTATCTTCCCGGACATCGATCACAGATATTCTGCCAAAAACTTGAAAATGACAAATTTGTAGCCGTATCTGGCAACAAAAGCCTATATTTGTGCCATTCCTGCTGATTTTCTGGAGAACACAGAGCTGCTGATTGATGCTGAATGCGACTGAGACCAAGATTCTGTCTTTTTCAGCTCCACAGTTGGGGAAGCTTTCAAGTGATTTTATTTTTTTTTCTTGCTTGGCCTTGTACAAAGTCCACATCATGATTCATGCTTCCGTGACAATGCGAGATCAAATAAAACTGGATTGGTGCATGCCAGCCTGATTTGCCATGTGGGGTTTTCATTAGCAGGAACTGAAATGAAAGCTAGATAGACTTAATTATGCAAGTGGGAAAGGAGCGGGAGCGGCATCTCACATTACCACTGTGACTGTCAGTGGTCAACACTGTTATTGTTCAAGCACCTAATTTGTGTGCTGTGGGTGTGATTTTCATGTGTGGTGTGGTGTGAATTGCATGGTGATGGGCTGATGGTATACAGGTGTGCTTGGGTATGACCTCCTTTCTGCAGTTACTTAACCAGCCACACACACACACTAGAGTCAATCAGTTTGCTGTGTCCTCTTGTGTGCAGTTACAGACTTTAATGAGTGAATTTAATGTAGTTTCGAATTGTTTCCCTGTGCAAGTGTAAGAATCCGAGTGTTTATGTGGGTTGGTCTCTGTATTCTATTTTGTGCAGAATTTTGGTAGAAATGATGTTTGCAACTCACTGGGTCAGTTTGCTTGTCTCTTGTGGGCAGTGTGGAGGTGTGCTGAACCTGCTGCTGGTTTTCCACTACATGAAATGGCTGGGTCGATGTCTGGAGAGCTGTATGGTGCAGAACAGCAGCTGATTAGCAGAGCCCCAAGAAAATACAGCCTAACATTGATGCAGCCGCCAACCAGCCATAAACCAGTGACCAGCAACAGCACAGTAGTCCTTGGCGTGATAGTTGCAACACGCAGGGAAGAGAAGCTGAGCACACCCAGCCACAGACGTCCTATTCCCCTTATCCAACTGACTCTTAACCCTCTTGGCTTTGGCTTTGTTTTAGCCCTATTTAGTCATTTATTTACTAGAATCTATCTGGTAAAACATTGATTTTTTTTTTTTTAAAACTACACAGTCTGTTGCCTTTTGCCCATTTCTTTATACACTGGTTGGTCAATTCTGAACTGGGTGTTTTACACCAGCAGGTTCAGACAATAACAAGACTCTGTCGGTGTCATGTGGTTGGCTGTACATGGACTTATGCAAGATCAAAGCCAGAATCTTGTTGCCTCAATATAGGTATGTCTCTCGAAAAAATGTCCTTTTTGATTGCTTCAAAGACAACTGTCTTTGTTTTCTTGCTCCAGATGGTTTGAGGTAGGTTGCTCTCTAAATTAAACATTCCTCCACTTTGTTCGAAGGACATACATACGGCTCCTTTTTCATCCAGGATGCATGATTACTCATATTCTAGCTTGCGGCCACCAAAGCATTTGTGAGAGTAATCTATGATTAATTCATGTCATAACCCGATACTTTGTTTGTGATATTTTGCCTGGCACTTTAGCTCTCCTTTCCCTTATTTAGTGGAAAGATGATACAGTGTTGACTGAGTTAGTACTTCATTATAACTATCAAAGCAGCATGAGAAAACTCTCTTTAGTGAGCCCAGTTGGAAGGAGGAAATGGCAGTTTAAATTTGCATTATCTGACAAATTAACTTTATGTTTTATTGTAAGTAAACTTCACACTCTGTATAGCAAAGTAAAAAAAATATCCTTTTTGTATTGTTTTTTTTTTTTTTTTAATCCACAGAGAGCCTGCCTCTTGTAATCTACATCAGTGGGAGATTTTCTTTGAGTTTCCTTCCATCACTTACTGCTGAAATGTCCCAGTTGTTACCAAACTGGACACGTGATATTACATTTAGGAAATGCAGTGTGATTTATGCAAGTTTGACTTTGTTGCTCATGGGCGTTGGCTTACTCATGAGGTGATACAGTGGAGAATTTATACTTTATACATGTGGGTTGTGTCTTTCTTTAAGCACACAAGCACAGATGTGTGTACTTGCCAGTGTCCATTTTGTGTGTGAGTGTTGACGCGCAGAAGCATTTCACACACTGATACTGTGTCAATGTTTCTCTCTCTCTGTCACTGTGTTATTTTGGGGTTTTTTTGTACACATGCATGTGTGGGTGTGAGAGTTAGCGTACCCGTGTTTGCCTCCCCCCCCCTCCCGTGTGTAAGTGAGTATGTGTGTTTGACAAACGGAGGCCGCTGTGGACGTGTTGGTGGTAGGATGGGTAAAACGCAGAGGTCAGCTATCACTTTGAAACATGCTGGTCCTTATCTCTGTCACGAGGCCTAATAGAGTAATGAATCAACATAAAGCCTGGGACTCTCCTGAATGGACTGCTGCCTCCTCCACCAACACTGGCGCTTTACTTCGTCTACACTTACTGCCTCTGTAAGCATCTTTTGCCCTCCACCGTTGTTTATGGGTGGTTTTCAAAAATGCCTGAATTGTGACTACTGTCAGAGGTGTATTCACACATGAGCAGCCTTGCCGTCTCATCTTACACTCAGCCACTATGAAATAACCCCAGCCACGGACAAATGGGATGGAGGGTCTTGCAGAAGGGAAGGTAATAGGGCACAAAAGGGAAAGCAGCATATTTGTGATCACCTTATGATCTCATCTCATGGCTAGTGCCAAATCACTGACTACATTCATTATGAGCTTTGTGAGTTATTACCAAAAAAAGGGGGGCGGAAGGGCATGTAGCATGGGGGGACTAGCAGAAGAAAAGATTTTTTAAAATAAGCTGTTGTGTGGCTGCAAAGGGCAGATGAAGTTTGGTCAATGCTTTGAATTGACAGAGAGGAAAAAGACTAGTATGACACTTATTAGGTGTTCAAAGCCTCTAACAGCTGCTATTTAGCCTGTAGTGCAAAGAAAATGAAATTTTTCCTTTCAGTGAGAGTGAATATGTGTCTCACAGTATCATTCATTAGTCCATTTATTATGATTGTTGACTCAGTGTGGGCGACACCATTTCAATCAATTTTGTCCATTATTGAGAGTTGCAAGTCCAGTCGTGAATATTCACAAAGCATCTAAAGCTTTGTAAAGAACTGTATCAGCTGTATAAGTAACAGCTTGTTCCACCCATATTGCATTACACAGTTCTCTAACATCAGTATTGAAGATGAAGAGACTTTTTTCAAACTAGTTAACTTGAGAAGTTACTGTGCTGGCAAATTAAATTTCACTAATCAAAACTAATGGCATACTTGCAACCTATGCAGGAGCATGCAAGAGCCCTGTAGGACTTGCACATTTGCCTGCAATCGAACCCCTCCCCAAACATTGATTGTCCAATCATAGCTTAGCAACAGTAACTAGACAAGGCAAGATTGCCAAACTTTCTCTGAGTTTTCTCCATATTCTGTAGTGATGTGCATGGGACTGTAGTTACAGTGATGAGTTTCAGAAAGGACTGCATGATGTGGAAGTTTACAGACAGCAGAGACTACAGCTAAAAAAGTTGAAAAAAAGGATGTATGGATGTAGACGAAACCATGTCACGATGATACCAGTACCCACGCTGTCGTATTGGTAAGTTTTCATGGCAGCTGTAGTTTTTTGGATGCTCACAAAGTCATCGTTGTCCACACTAAGGATGCATTCGGATCGATAAATGGCCCCAGACCAGTCACCCTTAACCTCCATACAGCAATGTCTCCCATACAGCCTATTACATTTGATTTATAAGATATTTGTAAAACAAATCCCCCAAATTACTGCATAATATGATGAAAATGGAAAAGTAGAAGATCAGTTTTGAAATGTGCTAATCAGTCAGCTGTTGCCAAAAATAAACAAATAAATACATTTTATTTTGATTGTGATTATGCTGAAATATAGTAAAGTAAATTTTAAATAAAACTCTTCAAAGCATAACACGTGATGCTGTTCTTTTGCACAGTATTGTTTTTAGCTAAATGCTAACATCAGCATGCTGACACACTTAAAAGACAGTGCTAACGTTCTGGCATTAAGCAGTTATAATGTTTACCATGGTCACCAGCATCTTAGCATGCTTACAGTCACTAGCATTAAACACAAAGTACAGCTGAGGCTGATGGAAATGTCATTAGTATTGCAATTTGGTCATAAACCAAAGTATTTGAAAAATTGAAATTTTGGTCTGATGATAGTGATAGATGGAAAGGGGTCACCAAAGTTAATACAAGTCACCCTGAGGGGGACATGAATGTCTGTTCCAAATATCATAGCAATCCATCCAACAGTTGTCTAGACGTTTCACTAAAAACCAAAAATGTCAGCCTCATATAGGTGCAAGAGGAAAGGTCATTGGGATTAATTTTCTCAGGACCATGACTGTCTGAACAAAATTTCATGGCAGTCCCTTCAATACTTCCTGAATTATTTCAGTCTGGAGCCAATGTGGTGGACTGACTGACAGACCAACCTTCCTTTGAGTCATGTTTTTAATGTGACCAACAATTATGGTAACGCAGGTGAATCATGATTATACACTACAGTCTATGATCATGTGGTATTATGTTACCACATTGTTCTCTGCAGCTGAAATGAATCACCCTGAACTGGCAAACGCTCAAGAGTTAGTTAAATTCGTAGCGAGCAGGTCAGACGTGAAACTCAGTCACATATGATATGTATTATTTTTTTCCTAAAGGCCGGCTGCCTCATATAGATCTGAAGTCTGATCATTCTTATCTTTCATATTAACCCTAAGGGGTTTAGTAGATCTAATTTATACGCAAGAAATACACCATCTGCTTTCCATATATTACGCCTCTCATTCCATTACTTTACCTGCACTACTGAGCTTTTTATGAACATATTTTTAGCTCATATAAGGCACATGCACATATGCTTCATTCTTGCCCTCCAGTCATATCTGATGACATCACATGTGCTGAGCAAGTCATTTCTTATTCCATCTGCATGATGATGCTTTCATGATACAGGCCTGTATCTGTAAGTAAACCCTGGCAAAAACTGGCCATGTTACCGGCCTTCAAAGAGAATACATTAATCAATTTCCATTGGCTTTGAAATGCAGGTTTTCTGTTTGAATTCTGTGGGTGCTCATAGGCTGAATTTCTTTTTTTTTTTTTTAAATATCAAAAGAAAATGGTTGCCCTCAGAAAGAACATGTACTCTAATCCCTCTCCCTTTTTTCTCTTTCTTTCATTCTCAGCCTCTCTCTCTCTCTCTCTCTCTATCGCGCTCATATGTCTTATTGAAGTTGAACAACAGTCAGCATTTCTCTCCAGTTTTGTACTGTACAGAACATAGCATGAGCTATGTTCATAGTATTTGAACAAAATATATCCTCTGCTAATGCTGCTTATTACATGGAGGTAATGAATACATATGAGCACATATCTGGAGATGGGTAGAGTATGGTGCCATAGTAGATCTTGGGTTGACTCAGTGGCTTAAAATAACGCGTATCAGAAAGAGGAAATGATGGCTCATTGCTGTTAGCTGCTTCCCATTTTTTAATTTTATAAGCTGCATCAACATTTCTTTCTTTAGCATTGGCTCAGATAAAATGATGGTATCATGAGTGAGTTACATTGTCAAACACCCCAACACACATCACAAACATGCAATGGAGACATTACAATGTGCGCCATTCCCCTTAGTAGGTTTTTAGTCATGCTAGCAGCATGGTTCTAGGCATGGCAATGTCAGTCAGTCTGCAACTTTTGGTCAAGACTGAAATACGGTACCAGTAAAAAGTTTGGGCACATTTTGGGATGGGAAGGTGTGGCAATACTTTTGACTGGTACTGTATATCAAAATGTATTGGATGGATTGTCATGAAATTTGGTAAAGACATTTATGTTTCTCAGATGATGAATCCTAATGATGTTGGTGATCCCCTGACTTTTCCTCTTGCACCACCATGAGGTTAACATTTGTGTATGTAAGTGAAGTTACTTGACAACTACTGGATTTATTGCTATAAAATTTTACATACACATTCATGTACCCTTCAGGATGAAAAATTCATTTTGTCCAATACTTTAGTTTATGACTAAATATCTGCAAAATTAACAACATCCCCGTCAGCCTCAGTGGCATATATGTTTAGTACTAATTAGCAAATTTTAGCATGCAAACTTACTAGGCTGTCATGGTGAACATGGTAATATGGTAATATACCTTCTTAGCATCAGCATGTTAGCATTATAATTTTGATCATATTAGCATGGTGGCATTAGCATTTAGGTCAAAGTATCACTGTGCATAAGTACAGGCTCACAGAGCCACTGGCATGGATGCAGCCTAGACTCTTATCAGACAAACAGACAGTCATTTGGAGAGTCTCACAGTTTGGTCTTCACTTCTTGGCTATGAAGTCTCTAAGAAGAATTACGGAGATTCCTTAATGTGAAGTTGATGCTTACAGCAGCACCACTTAGCCCTTATCAAACTCAGCAATGCCTTTGAGAGGAGGACATAATGCTTGATTGTTCGGTTTTGCCTCTCTGTCTAACTCAGAAGAGGCATGCAGTTTGGCATGCACACGTGTTGGCTTCTCTCTGTGGAGCAGACACGTATAAATCCTTTTATACGCAATCCTGCCAAACTACCCTGTAGGCAGGCTTTGCATTTGAAATGTACAATTAGTTATCCCTGTTTGGTTTGAATGCAACATTTTTGAAACATCAAGCCTGGGGGCAACGCACGGAGAATGGCAGCAGCGACCCCATACATTGTACCTCCTTGTTGTTTATTCTCTGTCTTGGTCCTTGTCTGTCTCGCTCATTCCTTTCCATTCTTATTTTCTCTCCTTTTTTCTTTCTTTCTGGATATTATCCTGAAATGAACTGGAAAGTGTAAGTCGTCGCCTGCAGGGAGGATGAGGTACGTCTGCAGCCGTGTCTTTATGGAGGCTTCATTCACTGTCGTATGTGTTTTGGCAGGAGCATAAACATGCTCCCTGAGCCTCCCAGTATGGGTTTAGGGAGTAGATGGGATAAACTGAGGCACTTCATCTAATCAGCAGGGCCAGCGGCACGCTGTAAAGCCAGCTGTTGGCCAGTGGCATGTGGGGGCAAAAATCTGCTTGTACTACCTGCTTCTAGCGCTGACCCCTAGCGTGCCCCCTCACTGTGCCTAATCTACAAAGACATTAATACAGGCAGAGCTGGCTCACAACAAGGCTGTTAGGGGAGGCTTTTTAATCTTACCAAGTGTTCTGCTGGCAAATGGAGAGCTTTTTTTTTGTGAACTTCCCATGAAGGATTAAAATCTAGTTCAACATGGTAAATGGTTATGTTAAAGGAATGCATTTTTAGCCTTGTGTTTGTGGTCTATTTTTTCAGGGACTTTTCCATTTTCTACCTCCTCCTACATGGCCTGAATGATTTTTGGAACAGTTTAATAGAGGGAAAAGCTGAATAAAGAGAATAATTTTGGGTAACATATTTTCTGCCAGTAGCCGGTCTTTTACATCAAGGCCAGAAGGGGCTTGGTGAGGTCAGGCGTAGCCACCTACACATCTCTGACAAGCACAGATTTGAAAACACATTTGTTTTCTGCGATGCCATAGCCAAGCTGGTGTATTAAGGTTAATTGTGTGAATAGTGTTGCGATGTCTGTGGCGTCATCCCTTGTCACCTTGCACTGAAATATAAGGCTTAGAAAATAACTGCAGAGAGTGGCCTCACTTCCTTCCAGACACAAAAAATTGTGAATAGAATTTGTATACATTGCTTCATTTTCTGCATTCAATTAGTTTATATTCCTCATACTGAAATGCATAAACGTACCTGCCCTCAAAATATAATTTATAACATAAAATTTTAATCATGCATAAATTAATCACAAAATATATCACAAGAACCCCACCCTTAAAAAATAAAATGGTAAGTCTAACAAAGCTTTTATTTAGACTCAGTAACTATTAATGTTCTAGGTGAAGACGAATATTGGAAATACAGCAGAGTAGGAGGTTTTAACAGTGAGAAAATACAGATCAGAATTGCTCTTGGCCACATTGCATAATTTGAAGAAGAAAAAAAAAAACTGTGTGTGGACTGTGTTTGTTTGTGAATAAAGTGGGAGGATGTCCAGATGTAAATAAAGCTTGAAGTGTCAATGATAAAAAAAATTAAAAAGATAAAACTAATGTGAAAAGATAAAGTCCTTAAATTCAGCTCATGTGCTCTCATGCAAAGTGAGCTCAATATCGAATCATCAGTTTAAAATAACATGTGCAAATGTTTGTGCAAAAAATTTGGATGCTGTTCATATCTGTTCAGAGCGTATTATCTGCTCATATTCAAATGAAGAATTTTCATTTGTTTACACTCCTGTGGTGGAGAGTGGCTGCCGTCTGGAAGCCTGAATGGCACCCACTGAAGATTATTCTGCAATTTTGTTACCTATTTACATCCTAGAAATGTCTGATACCAAGCATTCTCTCGTCTTAAGTGCTTGTGATGACTGACCTCAAGTAGGTATAAAGTTTTATTTTCTCTTTCATTCTCAGTTCTACAATAAAACCTACAGTACCGTTGTTCCATGCCTCATTTTCCACACCGCTCAGACACACAGTAAAGCAGCAAAAGTAACCACTCATGCTTAACCGGATCGACTCCATGCTTTCTGCTCACATTTCCTCAAGGATACTTAGCGTATTCATGGCTTCTTATCCTCATGGAGAAACACATCAAGAAGGAAATGAAGCTGACTGAGGAAAAAAAAACAAGGAATATTTCCCTTATTTCTTATCAACAAGCGACAATGGGCAGAGTCAATGAACAAATCCTAAACTGTTTCACTTTGAGCAGCAGTGGAGCTCTTCAGCTCAGATTCTAGTGTGTATGACTGACTGAGCAGCAGATATTAAACATTATTGAATCTTTCCAAAGACCTGGACTGCAGGGTTTTGAAATTTGATACAGCTGATGAAAGCTGTGCTAAAAATTGGGAGGGTAGTGCTTCAAATGTTTCAGATCTCTGAGCTGAAATGAATCTGGTTTCATCAGGTCACCAAAGCATTTCCATGGCAATCAGAGAAACTGGCCTTGAACTGAAATCAAAGCATCAAAGAGGATCACAGAGCCTTACTAAGAGCAGAACTTTAAAATACATTTCATAAAGCTGATATCCATTTATAAAATAATCTTCCTGACAAAATAGAACTTACAATCAACCTATAGCATAGCCTTTTCCTATCGAGAAAATACCATCCCTTTTTATTTATATGAGTTGAAAAAATTGGGGAAAAAAAAGAGAGAGAGCCAGTGAGAGAAATCCTGTATAATTGGTCTGAGGTTGAAAGGAAGCAAGTCCAGAAACGAGCACATACGTCGTTTTAATGAATCAGGGGTGATGAAAGGCAAGCACATATTTTCAAAGACATACATATTTTAATTGGAGTTCTCAGAAGTAGCTTTCATCTCCCCCTCTCCTTATTCATGCTCTTTCAGTAGGGTGGCATAAAGATCTCCCACAAGGTGTGCAGTGTTGACAGTCATCCTAAATCCGTTTGATATCCCAAATGATAAAACGGGTCATTTTGGTCATCAGCTTAATTGGCTGATGGTCTTGGACATACTTTTCTTTCTGTATATCTAATAGAAGAATAAGGACTGAAAAGTTGAGCTTTGAACATCAACGATGATGTGAATGTATTCCACATCAGTAGTCCATAGATTGCATGTGATCGTGGAGCACCATTAGGCTTCTATGCAATTTCTGTCAAAAAAAAATTGTTCTTTGAGAACATGTCGTCTGGCCTCAATTATTGTCTTCTTAAGCAGCCTTTCAGTATAGTAACTGCCATTTCTCCATTTATTCAAACGCCGCAACTGATAAAAGGTGCTCAGTGGAGTAGCAGTAATGGCAGAAAATGATTCATTTTCTTCAGTGGTAAGTGTGGGCTCTTTCTAAAAGAGCTTGAGGAACACATTCAGCCCATTGCTTGTGAAGTGATTCTGTAATGTCACAGTTCAAAATAAATGAAATCAGTCATGCTAAAATCTACTTTAAACACTGATCTGTGTGTCGCTGTAAAAAAAAAAAAAAAAAAAATGCTCTAATTCTACCATGAGGCATTAGTTTGCAATTACTGTAGCTTGTACGAGTGGGAGACATATTGACTAGTCTCCAACATTTTGTGGAGAATTCCTTTTAAAAAAAAAAAAAATCTCATTTAGCCGAAGGAGGCTGATTCCTCTTCAGGTCCAAAAGGTGTGAGCTGCTTCTGTCCTGCTCAGCCCTAAACGTACAAGGATTAAGTTGCAGAAGCACACTCGAGTGCACACTGTAAATTAAATTACCACACATAGAATTGCATAATTGATCACTTATTTTTAATTAGAAAAGGAATTTATATGTCCAATAGTTGTCTTTATATCATTATTGGTCCATACCAAGTCAGTAGTTTTTTAAGATTAAAAAAGCATGTTTTCAGATATTCCTGAAGCCAGCAATTAAAAATGCATGACGTGACATTATTATAGCCGCATATATAATTTACCTAAAGTGCTACAACATCCTCACTTATTATTATGATTTTTTTAAATATAATTTAGATGTTAGAATTAGTACACTTGTATTGCATTTGCAAGCAATACATTAACAAATTACATTTCTGTGTGCGCAGATTATATAATTAATTATAATTAAATATAATTGAATGTGAAATGTATTATTACACTGATGTCTGTTTTTGACCACCAGTGGTGCTGTAGAGCATGTCCTCAACAGATTTCTTTTTTGTTTGTATCTCGTGTTGGACCACAATGTGCACAAGGATTAACAAGCACATCACAAGCACGGCTGTGACTGCAGGGAGGTTGTTTGTTAGTGACATTGCACTGTAAAAAGCGTTACGTGCAAAGAAATAAGGTTTGGAAGAAGAACACTGCAAACCCAAGACATTTAGAATAGAAGCAATAGATCACAGATATAAGTAAATAAAAAAAAAATATAAAAATGAATGTGTTTATATGTCTGAAACCATTATAAACTTTTGTGTTTTTTGCAGCTGTTTAAATTCAGATGTGGAGGAAGAGTTACATTTGTTACTTATCCTGAGTACGCAATATGACACAGCAAGAACACACTAACTTGTGGATGCTGTGAACTGTGTGTGAGAATTTTTCCTGGTGTAACAACTCATAACGGTTGCATCAACACTAATTTGTATTAATTTGCAAACATTATACTAACACAATATATGATTTAAATGACAGCTGTATTCAACATATGCTATACTGTACAGAATTAATGTGGAGAACATTCATCTGTACAGCAATATTTAAACAGAAGAGTAGCTAAAAAGATGTCAAAGTGGTGGGAATTTCACTGCTCGCTCTGTGCAGTGAGGATGATGACACGTACTCAAAGGGTGCAGGCTGAGGTCGCCGTTGCTAGCGCTGCACATTCTCCCCACCTCACCCCATTTGTTTCTGACAGATTGACACAGGGGTGTGTATGTGTGTCAAGCTGTGCCAGGGGGCTGAGGCAGAGGTGTTGATCAGTGAACTGAAGCTCTGTGACTCATCTCTGACTACGACTAGCTTCGCCGAACAGCTTATAGTGACTCTGCCCTAACATCAAGAGATAGATATGGATGAGGGGTGATGGGGGTTAGTCCCTATCTAATCCCCAACACTGCTAGGGTAGTAGTCGAACTGGTTATTTGCATATACGTGACATTTTAATTTGGGGTGAATATTGTGCTATTTAATGTCCTGTATACAGTACATGCTGCTCTTTGATGTGAGCTAGTGCAGAGGGAAAATTCCACTTGAATATTTTTAGAAATGTTAATCCTAAACCATAAACCCTTCACCACTCTCCAGTCTTATTTTTTTTATAATCCAGAATTTTATTGTGACTGTCAGAGTTCAGTAATGCACATCATAAAAGTATCTTTGGATAAATAGAAGAAAAGACAGCTAAAGGTGACTTGAATTTATATCATATACTGTTTGGTCTTTGTTGTGATATGCTGATATTCAAACTTGCTGTTCAAATCACCCAATGACACATTTAGTCAAAAATCTCACACCTTCTTTTCAGAGTTCAATAAGGAAAGATCAACTGGAAGTACATAACAAAATTAATTGATGTTAGCGACGGAGATTTTTGACGATTAGACTCTAACCTGTGACGCGTCTTGATAAAGCGTAGCCCGTTATGAAGCTAGGAGATAGGACAGGATCCCTCTGGAGTCTAGAAGCTGGTGGTGGTGGTGGTGGTGGAGTGGAGCCAGTAGGTGGTTGACAGAAACCTTTGGACAAGTTTTCCAGGATATCATTGTGCAATAGTAGGTCTGAAAGACAGAATGGCGAACAGCATCTAGAGACTGATTGGCTCGAGGAATGTGGACAGATATATCATTGGTCAGCTACGGTGATGTCGGAATACTGTGTGAGGGGATTTTTGACAGTGTGGGAAAGTGGATGTGGTGGAAAGAAAAAGAATAGGAGGAAATAGCAGACATTGACCTATAGTGAAAAAAAGGCGGGACACAAGAGAAGAGGTCTTCCTTTTTGAATTTTTGCCAAAGCTTTTATGAACACAGTCAAACCTGAATGTATATACAGCACATCAAACACAAATGCTGGAAACAAAACTCTTCCCATTATCTGTTGAGGATACAAGGGAAGTGACTCTTTTGTCCCTGGACCACCAGTACTCAATGTTTGACATACTGAGCTAAAACTTTTTTTTTTTTTTTATTTAACCTTTATTTAACCAGAGATTAAAAATCTCTTTTTCAAGGATGTCCTGGCCAAGAAAGGCAGCATCAACAATGAGTACAGACAACACACATAAATCAAATAAAACAGAATATGTCTGAAAGTACATCACAATATCAGAGTGAAACACTGCAGTTATAAATCATGAATAAAATCTCTAATACAATCACAAGCCCTTGAATAAAGTGAAATGAATAAAGTGAAGAAAAAAAAGTGTTTAAAAGGTTAAGTCCTCAATCATTTATATAAATCTTGCTCTTAATGTCGTGATTATGACATAACTCTACTAAAGCTGGTGTGTGAATAAGGTAAACTGTATTGTGAGAAGCATGTGTTAATTTAACAGGGGAAATAAAACAACAACAACCTTTGAAACACCATAGAGCTGCTTTACCATTATGCACATCTGTTTTATTTAGAAATGCTGCAAGTAAGTAGTAATTTTCCATCATTTATCACCAAGAAAAAATAAATTAGTGTGGAGCGCCATGTGTCCCATTGCCACTGCAAGATAATGACATAAAACCTGACTGTTATAATGAAAGTAGGATTTTTTAAGGGACAATTATGCTATAGCTCCACGCTGTGCTAAGTACAAATTAATTCTTTACAACTCCATTAGTCAGTGTGAGACTAAGCCTCCTGCTAGGCATGCTGCAGACTGAAATTCAGTTTTTTGACAGACAGTCATTTGACAGACTTGGCTATCATGGGACTCAGGAGTGAGAAGTGTAGGTCATTGGACGTGATTTCAAAGAGAATTCAAAGTCATTAAAGTTGTGTTGATTTTTTTATGTGCTTAAATATCCCCTCTACACGTGTTTAAAGACATAAAAAGACTGTTGTGTATAAAAATTCAATTACCTTGTTAGATCCAGAATCTAAGTTCATTTCAAAAATGTAACTGTTGACATAAGATGTGTACTTGCGCTTGTGTATTTTCTGTAGCTTGTACAAGTCTGGGAGCCATGATTAGCTTCCTTAGAAGTGGTTATGTAAGCACAGAGAGACTCCCCCCCCCCCCTTCAACATTAATGAACAGCCGTTTAGTATCAAACTCTGCACATACATCATTCTGTCCAGTGAAGGTCAAATATCCAACTGAAGCAACAACAAGAAGAACACATTTTAAGTAGAGGGGGACTTCACGTTTTGCAGACTTGTTTTAGAGAACATTTCCTTTTTCAATGGCTCTTTATGTTAAAGGGGACATAACATGCTTTTGGTGATTATCTTTATACTGTTATGACGTCGGATGTTAAACTTGGTCAAAGTTCCAAAACTTGAGATGAACTTCTGTAAAAATGCTCCCTGAAAGATAAAAGGTCATTGACATCAGATTGTTTGCACGTAACCACAAACGTCTGTTCAGTAGTCTTTATGGGCAAAGGTTGTTCTATGAGTTGTTCACATTGTTCACTCACATATATTGGATTGCATTTTGGCTTAAACATTTACAGATGTATTTGAGAAGTTTCCATTTCGAGTAAAGAATGAGAAAAAAAAGGCAAAATCCAACTACTATTGTTTGTTTATGTAGCTGGAGCTGTATAGGGGTAACTTTCTGACGCTGGCCAATAAGAACAGAGTGGACTCAGAGGGAGGCGGGCCTTAAAGAGACAGGAGCTACAAACGCCTAAATGAGTTTTAAAAAAAACAAAACAAAACTGTAAATCAAAGATATACCAGTAGAGCACCAGATTAAAAATATAGACCTGGAAATATGGATGTTATGTCCTCTTTAAATCAACTTTGACTGTATGAGGCTGAATGTACAATCATACATACAGTGTTATTACACTATTCTTCTGTAATTTATAGGAAACTAATTATTTTCTTCTTAGTTATCACACAAAAAAAGAGTCAACTGTAATTTATGAACAAATATTATTGAGAGGAGTAGTGGATCAGTGGGAATTTTATTCCTGTTTCTGAAATGCAGGCAGAGCTGATTAAGCTGTGAGTCTTGGCATTGCTTGTCCTTCTGGTGTAGGGTGGCTTTAGGCTGTTGATTCTCTGTTTCTGCCTTCTTGCTTGAATGGCTTCTCCTACCTTGTTTACTGTCATCATCTGCTGAGCTGGATAATGAGCCTCAGTGTCCACACACAGACCCTCTGCACTGCCTTATCAACTGGTAAAGTCTCAGCTCTATGCCCTCTGCTACAAGACCATCCCTGTGTCAGGCTGTCTTCTTTTTTTTTAATAGTCTTTACACCACACATCACAAAGGAATTATGTGCAGGTGAGCTGATTACTTACTTTCCATAAACAACGACGTTTTCATAAATCTGTATCACAAAAATGCGCTATTACATATGATATATATATATGATGGTGGAAACTAAGATAGAACAAAATAGTTGATAAATATGTAAAATCACTTCCCTGCCTGAGTACTCTAAACCTGAGAACCTTTCTATTATTTTAATTATTTTATTTCATCCTTCAGTTTCTGCAGTACAGATTATATGTTAGTTGAATTTCACCAGACCAAAAAAGTAGTTGATGGTTGATTCCGATGCAAAAACATACTTTTTATAATAAATGTATAATAATTTTGATATGTACAGTACAGAATACCTGGGTTCAAATAATGATAATACAGAGGGATAACAATAATATAATAATAACAATAATTATACAATACAGAGATAATAATAATAATATATATAAAAATAGAACTTCTCACCACAACTCAGACCAGGCATACATGTGGTTTTCTATTTGAAGTGTACAATAAAGGATGGAAATTAAACATAATTATTCAGTTGCCAGCCAACTTTTCTGATATTGTATAATGTTTTTGCAGCCTATACAGTGACCTATAATACGGTAATCAAAGATACATATATGAACTGATTTTAAATCACTTTTGTGTGGTCAATTGTTATTCTTCTATCATTAGAGTCAGTACTTTATTTCTCTGTGTTTTCAGTTAATCTTTTCCAAAGTCTGTTGAAATACAATCGCTTTAAACAAAAATATTGATTACCTTTCTGACATTTGACAATGCTGATGGAGATATCACTGCCAATGATTGTTTCATACATTTCTGAAAATACAGGTGCTACAGATAGCAACAGTCAAGCGTAATGGTTGCTTGTAATGATGCACTTTACCAGTACAACAGAGACCATACTGAAAATCTGAGCTTCTTCCTTGCCAGTCTTTTTGTTCAAAGGTCAAAAGTCTGGTGGAGCAGAGAGAAATATTGATGTGCAAAAAGATCATCACAAGAATGTTTATGTCCATTTATGAACCATTGTAAGTATAGAAATCAGCCTTATGCTTGTGCCCCGAGTTTCACAGTGATAAAACATATACATGCATATGAGTCACTTTATAAATCAGATGAAAAGTCAGCAAATGTTCATTTCAGTGTTTGTGTGTGTGAGTTTAAGTTGAGTTTTATGCACCATGTAATGAGTCTCAGAAGAGTGCGTAGAGGTATCATTTTACACACCCTGTGCACTGTTCAGGTGTCTCTTTAGTATGTGAACAGCATAGAGAAGAGCCGTGTAACCAGACAGCATAACTCCCTGTCACTGACATGACCTAAAGTGATAGTCTTAGGGATTTCCTCTCACCTTCCGTCCTCATACTCCTAAGAGGCAGATTGACTGCTTTGACAGGTGGTACTTTTTCATAGGATTTTGTCTCACGGAGAGCTACAGACTGACAACTGTGAGTATTCGCACTCAGGTCTGTGCTGAAGCTGTCACTCTTCCTCTCAAGAATAAAGACCATGCATGGCTACTTCAACTGAACGGAATAGGCTGTAGAGGCCACTGACAGACAAGATTAAGCAGAAGCCCGAGCTTTGTGCTCTCCGAGAATCTACATATTTACTTTATGTCTTTCAGATCCAACCTGCCACTGCGCTGAAAGGACAATGTCACCCATGCAGCCTAAGTGTGGCACTCAATTTTCTTCAAAGGAGATCGAGAAAGATTCATTGAGAGACATCCATTAAAGTGACATCCCACATGGCCGGGACAATAGGACGATTTAGTACTTTATCTCCAAGTGGGCTCTACAGACAGTGAACCATGGACAATAGCAGCCTCAGGGAACCACGTTTGGAGCAGGTCATAGAAGTCTGATGTACAGTTTTTTCGACAATGCTCTCACACAGTGTATTTGAATATTCCCAGCATACCATGGCAACCATGGTACGCTGCGTACAGCAAGTGTTCTACTAAAGTCAGCAAGGGGCATAATCACGGTGATAAATCACACATAACCAGCCATCTAAACAAGGTCATTACTGTACTTGAGCTAATTTGTGTCTTTAAAGTAAATGGCTGCTGTGGTGTGGAAACCTTGTAAATCCAGATTTTCACATGTTAATTTTAAAGGGTAGCTACACACTCGTTATGCTTTTACACACAATCACATAGGCTGATTTTTTCCCCCGACAATACACACAATGTGTATAAAAACTCAAAATGATCTTATTTGTGTCTGTTTGGATTTGAAAATTCAGTTCAGTGAGTTTTCTGCCCCTCCCTAATTGTGACGTATTAGGCAAGACTCCGAGGGCTATTTCATATATTAGCTGCTGCGCCAAGTATACTTACTCCTTTTCTGAGGCTGTAAACACAACACATTGGGCCCGCTGATAACTGACCGTGCTATATTCAGAGCATTACAAGATATTCAGGGCTGACGACAGTAGCATTAACCATGATAAACGGCAGGGTTACGGCTATGTACTGACTCACCCACAGATGCGTACATACATCGGAGAACTTCTCAGCCACTAGCTACAGCAAAGGTATCACACAGAAACATTTACATGAATGTGCTTTTAGTGACTGTCGAACCTCTACCAGACTCTTTGTGCTTCCAGCATGGACACGGACAGTCTGACAGCAGCTGCTCACGGCTGGTTAGCTGCTGACTACCACCTCTACATCGCTATTCATGCTACACTAACCGGTGGTAAGTGTCCCCTGGCTCTCCAGCCCATTCTCATTCCCAGGGTGCCACTTTGTCACGTCGCGTAACTATTTAATGTACTGGGTACCCATTAGCATCATTTGCCAATGTGCAGAGTAGTCCGATGGACTTCTATAGAACTACCACAACGTCTGAAATAGATGATATGAGATCGATGATGTCTATGCAAGGTGACAAACATCCTTATGTGAAGGCAGTGAGTTGGGTGGATGGCTAGATAAATAGATGGCAAAAAGTTGGACTGCTGCAGGAGACCACTGTTCGCTTCCTGCTTCCAAACACGTTTCAAGTGATCATTTTAACCCAAATCATGATCTTTCCCTAAACCTTACCAAGTGGTTTTTGTTAAACCTTAAAAATGGTGTGCTATTTATACCCCATCCCATGAGATAATGTTGCTACTGTAGGAATTACAGTCATACTTCAACTCCATGATTCTGCACCCTGTGTTTATGTCCAGTGACAATGTTCAGTATAAAACAGGAACTAACGTTCCTTTTATATAGCAAGGGAGGGCATGGGGTTGGGGTGGTTGATGGATGTGTAGTATGTCTGATTTTCATGCTGGAGACCAGTTTGTTTTGCAGACATGCATTTAAAGTTGGCCTTTTTATCTTTTACTTTACCTAACATTAACCAAGTGTCATAGTTGCTTAACACTACCATATTTCAATGATTTATTTATTAAGTAAATTGCTGCAATCTCAAAATGTGGAAACATTACTAAGACAAATTTTGACAGAACGCAAACCCACATAAAAAAAACTTATTTGGAAAACTGAACTAAACTAAAACTAAATTAAACTAAACTAAACTGAACTAAATTAAGGCAAAGAGCAAAATTATTACCAAAACTGACCGTTGTCCATCCCAGTTTACAGACCATGTTCCTGGTCCAACTGTTACCTAATGTTAGTATCAATCAATGAGAGATTAGTACCAACATTTCATGTGTGCCCACTTTTGGTTTTACCTCTAAATGAGGTGGATTATATAATCAGGCTAAACCATTAAATCGGGCTTGTTTATAACCTGACCAGCTGCTCACTAATCCTTTTCCCTAACTGACTTTGTTAAAGGGTGATTACGGTATTTTTTAACCTGGACCCTATTTTCCCGTCATTTGGGGTCTAAGTCTAATGGGCACATTGTAGTTATTCATGTAGTTAGCCATAATGCTCCAACAGGTGGCTAGTTCCTGTGTTTACTTTCATTGTCAGACACTCATAATAACAATCTGTCAGTGGCAAAAACAAGCACTTTTAGTAGACGTACTTTGATGGGCACCATTGCTCCCAAGGATTACATTGTAGCCTGTTTTGCGGTTGCCGGCTGAAGCGATCTTGCTCAAAACTGGACCAATTCCAAAATTTTTGTCCCTATTAGTCACTTAGACCCCAAATGATGGGAAAATAGGTTCAAAAATATTGGAATTACCCTTTAAAGTTATGTTACAGTTTGCCATTTTAATGAAAACATTGTGAACGTGGTTCTAGTGGATTTCCAATTGCCTTCCTTGTTTAAAAGGTGCTATACAAATAAACTTCACAAGTTGCCCTCATAGAACAGTGATATATGTCAGTATACTTGAATGTTTGAATATTCTTTCTTCAGTTCTTTAATATGCAAATATATGCATCAAATTTCTCTGAAATCGAATCAGGTAATCTACTCTGTAAGGGATGCTTGTGCTTTCTATTATTAATTATTCTTGGGTTATTGTGTTGCACTATGCAGTATAGTACACTGCATGTACCATGGTGGATGGATGTAAACCAAATGAAATACAACTTTTAGTTTAGATTCAGCCTGTTTCTTACTTGAAAACCAAATCCAACCTGAAATATTTCAGGTCTTCTTTTTCCTGTCAGTGTGGTGAAAAGTAATACTCCCATGGTGGCATAGAAAATCCCCCTCATAACTACAGATGCAATTCTTTTTCAGATTTCTGAGGCTTACACAATCCCTGTCAGATTTGTAAACCCGATCCACCCAGCATTTATTCTATCTTTTGCCAGCTCATTTAGCTGTGTGAGCCATACAGGCTTCACAGATGCATCTGTCTTCATCTAGTCCACCATATGCAGCTCTCTGTCATCTGAGGGGCGTGTTAGATTTTGGGGATGGCAGCTGAGGGACTGACTGTTTTGGGCAGTGGTGAGTGAAATGTCCTTCAGTACTTGCTCTGGGAACCTGGTGCTGCCTTGGCAGAAAGGCGGAGCTGCTGCATCCACATAATGTTACAGGTACAATCTCGTCATCCTCTTCTCTGGGGTACTTTGACTGGTTAATAATGGAGTACAAAACATGGGGTCGGGGGTAAATCTACCTATGTATTAAAATATTTTGTTGTTATTTGTACTTTTTGTTGCTTTCTTCTTATTTTTAAAGCATCGTTTCTCTGTTGATAGTGTTTTGGGTATCTAATACTATACATAAACAAAGAGCACATTTGTTTTTAAGAAAAATTGCCTTGCTTTCATAGTGCTTTCACAAAATGATCCAGTGTAATTGAAAGCATAGCACAAATCCAGTTCAAAAGTCAGCAAAAGAAAAGTACAATATGTGACACTTTTCATAACAAATAATCTTATTTTGCCACTCAGCCAATTCTAGTAATAAAGAATAAAATTGAATGGAAATTCATGCCCAAAGGAAACAATAGTTGAAGCAGAGAGTAACATTTGTAATAACTTTCTGAATTTTCCACATGTTCTAGCTCAACTGTTAATGGCAGATCTGATGAGAGCTTTTCTCCAAATGGAAAAAGAGTTCACTTAGTCACAGAGAGGCAGAGGCAGATCTACAGGTGGGCCTGGAAGTGCGCAGGCCCAGATTGACAGCTTGCCCCCCCTATCAGATTCATGAAAAACACACGCTGTCAGAAAGCTGTTTGGTGTAGCTAGTAGCAAGATGAAAGTTGGAAACTATGGGCAGCTATTTTTGAGCTGCTTTTAAAAAAAAAACACACACCCATCTAGAAGATGTAGCGTGTTTGGACCAAACCGTGCCTAAAGAGAGTTGTTATGTTATAATTGCATAATCATGTTATGATTGCAGTTTCTGTGAGGAGGTTCTGAATTGTAACATTCATTGTTCAATTTGTGTTTGTAGCTGCTCTCTTAATGAGGGTTATGCAGTGTTGGATTTGTTATTATCGTGTTATTTCCTATGTATAGATAGCCATTCATCTAAGTGGCTCATTGATATGCCAGTAGTATTCTGACATGAGCGCTAGGTGTAGTGAATTTTAGTATGCCTATACATATCTATATCTATTATACACATCTAAGCTTAAAAAAACTGAAGCTCATCCAGATTTTTTTAGAGAGATTAGCAACATTCTGCATCTGCCTCAGCAGAGAGGTGAATCCTGGGGCAGAGCAAGTGTTTTCCACACAGAGAGGAGATTAAACTCCCTTCTGTCAATATTAAAGGCTCATCTGAGAGTATTGGAGCGATTGGCACATCAGTCTGCAGGATTTCATCATGGCAGTCTGGAGGAAATAAGGTTACAGAATCCCCATTGTCATTGCTGTGGATATCTTATTGCCGTCTTTGGCTGACATATCAAGTTTCAATCTGCTGAATACCCAGGTGTGTCTGGTCTCTTGATCAAGGCAAAAAAATTCTCTTAGCATACAAGCACTTCAGAATATGTTGTTTCACTTCCAGTGAAAATGCACGTTGTTGTTTTGGAACCAGCAGCAGTGTATTACATTTGTTTGTTTCCTGCTGCTTTTAAACTTGGACGTAATTATGTAATATTTTTATTATGAATGTCCTCTTTTATTATGAATGTCATCATCATCTATGAACCTAGATGAAGTGGATACTGAAATACTTCCCAGTCATGGCACATTGCACATTTAGAGTCATTTTATCTCCCAAACAGCAACACCTACTGAGCCACACTGTAACAGATTTGATTTAATTTGGTCCAGTCAATCGCAATACATTTGCCAAGTGGTCACAGTCCAAAACCGTAGCTTTTAAGGACAGGTTCACTATTTTTCAAGTCTGTCTTATTAAACAATAATAATTAGACAATATTCCAGTGCCCAAATGAACATTGAAACAGTTTTTTCTTGCTTTAATCATTCCTCCTGTTCATACTGGCCAATAAAAGATCCCTTTTTAATGCACTGACATTGTAAGTAATGGGGGACAAAATCTACAGCCCTCCTTCCATATATATGTATTTAAAAGGTTATCTGAAGCTAATATGAAGCTTCAGTCACCACAATTAGTCAAATCAAATGGATATCTTCCAAAGTTAGTCTTTTTAGTGCCAAAGTCCTTTTTGTTACTGTCCCACTATAGCTCAACAGCTTTTTTTTTTTTTACTAAAAAGACTGTAACTGTGGCAGATATCCACTTGAGTTAACTAATTAAGACTGCTAAAGCCCCATATGAACTTCAGATAAACTTTTAAATACATTTTTGCACAAAACTAGGGCTGTGGATTTTGTCTCCCATCACTTACATTTGAAGGGGATCTTTTAATGGCCGGTGTTATAAGATTGTCATTTCCTGTATGTGTGTCACGTGGGCTTCGCCATTGCGACTCACGACTGAGTGGTTGTAGCCAGCTGGGTGCTGGCAGGTTGAGTATGCGGGACTGAAAAGGCAAAGCTAGCCCATTAGCGTGGGCCTTGTCTAGGTGGGTTTGGGGACGGGGGGAAGTGACCACGCCCACTTAGGAGACAGGAAGTGTATACCATTTCTTACCATTGGTGCAACTTGTAATGCATCATATTTTGTTATAGAGCATCTTTGGATATAAGGAGGAATGATTACAGAGAGCAAAACCTCTTTCAGTGTTCATTTGTGCACCTTCCTGTTTTTTTTAAGACAGACTTGAACAATTGTGAACCTATCATTTAACAAGAAGAAGAAAATAACAGGAAGCGAAGCCAATTTCCTTTCAGTGCCCATTAACTGATTGGACCGTTCAGACCGGATGCAACACGGCATGGAGCGCCGCTTGCAGTCTGCAGCGATAATTTCAGCGTCTGGTCTATTTTCTCTGTGCGCCGCGAGCAAATCTGACAAGCTGCACAGAGCAGATCGAAACAGATAGGAAGTCAAACACAGGAACGGCATAGAGCTTTTTTCAAGTTAAAACACCCTGTGCTAATGAGGGACAGAAGTTGATCCATCTGCTCTGCATTCATCCAGAAATACTGATGATGGCGTTGGCTGTATATACATATATATATATATATATATATATATACATATATATACACACACCACAGACTGTATATAAAGATGGACATCATGACCGCTCTCCAAAACATCTTGACCGCCCCCTCCATGTTAGTGGATGGGACATGAGCCAAACTAAAAAATCAAACTCCTCGTTAAATACATTTTTCCCAAAGATGGTTTCTGTCATTTCAGGTAATTCTTATCATGCTGATGTTTGTCCAAGTGCTCATTTTTCTTATAAGTTTGTTTTTAATTAGTTATTTGACGATATAAAAAGGGGGTGTGACGTCATCATTGACAGCTGTGACGGCCGCTCTCAAACCTCAATCAGGCCTGCTCACATGAGAATTGATGCTTTGCGGCACTTCCGGTCTTAACATGCCATAAGAGCAACCATGCTAGTGACTCTGAGAAACTTTACTTAGGCACTGCAGTGGTTTTAGCTAAATGCTAATGTGATGATGATGTTTAGCAGGCATAATATTTTTCATGTTCACCATTTTAGCTTAGTGTGCTGGCTACCATTAACTAATTAGCACTAAACACAAAATTCAGCTAAGGCTGATGGGAATGTCATTCATGAACCAAATTATTGGACATATTGAAACTTTGACCTGATGATCAGCAAGCCATTAGGATACATAATGGGAATCATGACTGTCCACCAAGTAAATGTTGAAATATTTCACAGGATAAGTGAAAACCTTGATCTACCAATGGCGCTAGATGAAAAGTCAGAGGATCAGCAAAGTCAGTAGGATTCATCGCCTGGGGACCATGAATGTTTGTACAAAATTTCATGTCAATCCATCCAATAGTTGTTGAGATATTTCAGTCTTGAGTAGCCAGCTGACATTGCCATCCTTACAGCCATGCTGCTTATATGGCAAATAAAAATGACTGTGGAATCAAATGAACTCTTCTCTGACCCAGTTTTTTCTTTTTTTTTTTTTTTTAAGGAATATTACACTTTATAAAAGGTTTATTCATTGCAGGGCTGTTGTGGTATCTCAGTAAAGGATTCACTTTACAATTTTTGGGGCTCCACCAAGTCTAAGAATGAGTATTGCCTCCTGGTGAATGAACTATGTGAGTAGAATTGTTTTGTGGTGAGAAATGGGAACACAGACGTATTATTCTGAGCAAAGATCCTGTTACACCAGGGGAGGATCACATGCTTGGCAGGATGACCACTATGAAAAGGCTCTGGTCATCTGCAAGCAGAAAGCCCCTAGCAACAGCATTCCCCAGGAGAGGAAGCTGGCAGGTTAGTGGAACAGAATCAAGTCTCTGTGTCCTGATTGCTGAGTGTGATTACATGATGGAGTTGTCAACGGCAACACCTGTTGTTGGGCACTTTTGTTATATGACAGGTTCCACATTGCATTTCATTTACATGGTTCCATCTAGGTCAGATGTGTTTTTGTGTACAGCCATTTGAATGGTCTGTGCATTTTGTATGTATTGTATGTATTTTCATATAAGTACTGTAACTGTCTTTTTTATACTATCTGTCACAGATTACTAGGTATTCAAATCATGTGCAGTTTGTAAAACTTTTGCAACATTTGCTGTTATCAACAAACTACATCATTGGCACATAGAAAATATGTTTTTGTTTTTTTGTTTCAAGCAGCCACTACCACAGCTTGAGGCCGAAGCCAATGTGGAAGTACCTTAAAGTGCATTGCCAGCGAGGGCCACTAAGTGCTGGCTCCAAAAAATCTCTGGCTCCGACTGACTCCCATTCAAAGTGTCAACTTCTCTCTAGGAAAACTAAATCAATATTTTCTTTTCAACAAAACATTATGGTCACAATCGCTAAATACAGGTTCTCAGGTTTATAAGATTTGAAGATCCGAAGGAGACTTTGAGTTCAGTTTGCTCACCTGCAGCTCTCCCAGGCTGCGGGACTCATACTGAGTCGACCTGCATTGCCTAACAGCTACAAGGGAGCGTTTCCATACACTGCCAAGTGCAAGTGAATAAACCAAACCAAAAATAAATAAATTTGACAGGTTATGTAACTTCACTAAGCAGAGCATATACTCGGATAGCTGAAATGGTTTGTATGACTTTTTGTGCGGAATTGTACTAATTTACCTGAATTAAGGGACAATTAGAGGTTATGAAATGTGCATTAGTCTCACTATTTAAATATCACAATGTACTGTATTTAAAGTTACAGTGAAACAGCTTAGAGCATCTTTTTCTTCTGTAATGTGACATTTTTCTGAGACTATGTGGGCGAGTTGTATTTACGATAGTGATTTAGATCCACTTTGAAGTGGGCATTGCTTAGCAAATACAGTGCAATACACAGCTGTAGAGGACTGTTGCCGCCACCCACATCTCCCTCATCCATGTTGTTTGATCAGGAGGAGGAAGATGAGTGAGAAATTAATAAAATTGACCTCATAGGCCACATTCTTTGGAAATGTAAGCAAAGATTTTGCCAACTGAGATCCAAACACTCACCTCCTACTATGAAATTTCTCTGCTAGGTAATACAACCCACAAGTAATGGTACAGTGTGGTTTTATGTGACAGGTGCAATTAACTAATCACCTCAAATCATATTTTATCAGATTCATTAATATATGCCCTGAGTTCAAGATGAATCACCAAAATATTTTAATATTTTACAGGAATAGATGGATTTTATTATAAAATTACTCAAAATGATTCGGACACAACCAGTATTTATCATAACAACAGGCAGTTAAAAACTAAAAACATGAAAAAATAACACAAAAATATGCAACTAGATCAAATTTAAACAAAATGCAATTCTGAAATCAACTTAAAAATGCCAATAATTGTCATTTAAATCATCTTAGAAACAACTTACAGTAAAGTTGCACCTTAAATACAACCTGAGAGAACTCTAAAGCCATCAAATAATTCGTAAACAAGACCAATTTAAAACTATTTACCAATAAATCTCAGAGACAGAAATGCTTATAGTATGTGTTTTTTAATGAAAATATCTTAATCAAATCTAATAACGCTTAGCATTTGATGGACCAAGAGTGAGCATAAAACTGTGATGGGTTTTTAGGTCGTTGCTTCCTAATTACCCCGGCACGGAGTTGTCATTTTTAAGGAACTGCAAAGTTGCTTATGTGTAGCTCTCTGCCATCAAATTTATGTTGATATATGCATGGAGTAGACTAATGGACATACAGTAGCAGTCTGGTTTAATGGGTCTTGTCTCATGTGCTTGCCAAACAAAATGCCTGAGGTATGTAAGGGAAAAAAAAAAGAGTGGTGCATATTTGATCTGGTAAGCACTTGGAAACAGGCTAGAAGTTGTGGGTTTATTAATCACAAGACTGTATTCTGCGAGTGAGCAATGTTGTGTGGTGTAGCGAGGTGTACTGTACATTTCATCCCAGTGGAAAGCAATTTATTGGGCCAGCTTCATTCTGCAGGGCGGTGGGTTGGGGGTGGTGTGCCACACTCTGAACAACCACTTTTTCTAGATTTATTCAGTCACTGAAACTATTTATTATTCTGTATTTGAAGATTTGTCGATGGATCGGATGTACAGAGAATTGTATTTTCATGACATGTTGGTGAGTACATGAGCTGAAATATATCCAAATAGTTGGATGAGGTGTGTGACATCACTCTACTCTGCATTTAGCCTAAAGTTTGCATTCCTAAAAAAAAAAAAAAAGTCTTAAACAGCCAGAAATCCCTTCATCTCCCCCCACACCCAGTCCATTAATTCACTTCAGCAATAGAGCCTTACTATTGAGATGTCAGAGCAACGTACTCTACTCCTTTGGTGTGGAAAGACGGGACACTCTCTGAATTGATTTTTCCTTGTTGCTGAAACACAAAGCATTAAAGGACGACAGCATAGGCAGCACAGTTTCTCTTTATCAGCGGATATAAACAGAGATACACTGAAGTGAGAGGTGAACTGTGTCCAGCTGGATTGCAAAGGTCTTCAAAACCATTGTTTGTGGATTTTAGAGATAATTTTTTAAAAATATTGTTAATGGATGGAATTTCATTTCATTTGATTCTTTATTCGTCATTACGGTGGCTCTAAGGTGCAAAACACAACAAAAGTGTTTTTTGATTTGTTAGCGTATTTCCTGAAATGTTGTTGTGTTTTGCATCTCAGGGCCACAGTACATCATCATACAGTATGAGTTTCATTAAAGTTATTGCACCTGCTGCATAAACCTCAGATGGAGGTCTGCTGAACTGCATTTTTCACCATTTTGTTACATCCTGTCTGTATTTAGCCAGACCCACGAGTGTATTTGAATCCTGTGTGAAAATGCTTCTGAAACACAATTTTTTATTATGAGTTTATTAATCAATACTGTATCACTTTACCAAGTTAATAAGAATCTATCAACTCTGAACCTTGAAACAGGACACTTACAGTATAGCGTACAAGTGCGAAAAGTAGCAAACCTGACAATCCAAAGAATAGAAAACCAATCCAGTGCTAGAGAAGGCAATTTGAGGATCCAATCAATCAAAACCAAGCAATAGTTTCCATATTCAGACATTTTTCATTCATTAATTTAAAAACATAGACACAACAACAGAGATACTGTTTTCCTCCAACACACTAAAAAGGCCATCATTCAACTAAAATGAACTTTAAACTCCAAAATATGCATCCTATGGGAGCTGTGATTTTACTTTAGAGAATAGTGATGGAAAAGTTAATTTTGTGCATCTCTGAAAATATGTAACTCTACTTTTTGATACAACTGGGATTTAAAAAGAAATAAAAAAAAATCTCAAGTCTTGCAGAAAAGAAGACGAAGATACCAGCTTAAAAATTAACATTATAAAAATGTACATTCAGATGTAATCTGCAGCATCCTAGTCATTTCACGCTACCTTTAAAGCAAATTATTTGCTCTTGCGTATTTGATCTGACACCACCATCCGTGTGTGAATGAGGAAGGGAATCTTCCATATCTGTACTGCCAATGTTAATTGCACAGAAATAAAATATGCATTTTATTACACATATACACTTATTTAAAGCAGAGATTTTTTTTGCGATCAACTATTTTTTCCTTATTGATTTTTGATTTTCTGCCCTTTTCTACACAACACAACACTTGTGGGGATGTGAAAAATGAATATGTGATGGTTAAACTTTGAGCCTGAAGCATCCTAAGTGTTGCAGTGTTGACACCAACCAGTTATTACTGTTTATTGCGTTTTGTTTTCACTGTGAGTAAAACATCTATTTCTGAAAGTAGCTGAAGCTTAAAATACAATAAAATCACAAACTGTGAGAAAATGAGAAACAATGTCACACACAAACGGCAACAGTTTTCTGAACGTGCTGTAATGAGACTGAGCAAAATAATCAAGTCTGATTCCACGCAAACAACAAAGACCAGCTCTGCAATGAGTAAATGAAGTCTGTAACAGTGAAGGCACAGCTCCAACATCATCTCAGTACTCTGTTCTCTGACAGCTCTTTTACTTCCTTGTTTTTTATAAAGCATCATAACAATATTTGCGTCTTTTTTCTCACTCCAACGAAGACAAAACAACCATGAAGTGAAATTGACTTACCTCAAGGCATCTAAACAGACTCCAGAGACTTCATCCTTCATCTTTTAAATTATCAACCACTTCTTGGACAAAAATGTTGTCACTTCTGTGCTAAATACCTGCAGAGAAAATGACTGATAGCATTAGGATTCATATACCGGCAAAAATGTTGCCTAAACACCCCATGGGATCGTGTGTTGTGAGTCGCAACTGATTCCGTGTCACTTTCCTCTGCTGTTAATTCCTCGCCACGCCATCGCCAGCTACAGTTTTTTGCTCTGCAGATGCCGTCACTTGTACGAGGCAGACAGATGTGTCAGAGGATGCACGGGGATGAAAGAAGAAGAAATAAAAGTGAAGTCATCTTTGTCAACACTTTTCAGCACTATATTTATTTAAAGCTGCGTTTCAGGCAGGTTCTTTGTCAGGCATATCAGTAAACACTTAATATTCACAGGCACTTCCATGTGTTCAACATAAAGAGAAAAACACTCTTTAGAAACACTCATAGGGTTAATATTAGAGTTGCAGCTAGCAATTTGTGTTATTGATTGATCTGTTGATTTTACAGTTGATCAATTGATTGTTAAGTCTATAAAATGTAAGAAAATACAGAGAAGTGTAGATCACAATTTTCCAGCATGTCCAGCATGATGGCTTGAAGTTGCTTGTTATGTCTGACCTACAGTCAAAAACACAAAAACTGATTTTAAAAATGATATATAAATAAGGAGGAAAAACAGTCAATCTTCCCAACTTTGGAGGATCGAACCAGCTAATGTGTAGCATTTTTGCTTAATAAATGATAAATCCATTATAACAAGTGGTGTCGGTTCATTTCCCATTGACCAAGTCAACTGATGAATTCAGGTCTTTTCTGAGTAATAAATTATACAAATAAGTAAAATAGAAAAACATTGAGAGAAAGGTGTGGAAAGAGGAAAAGAAGAAAATATGCAATATATGATATAATATGTCATAAATATTTAGAAACATGTAGAAACATTCTACTTTTTCTTAATACTGTAGAAATATTTTATCTTGTATGTAAAATAAGACTACATTCTCAATTTGGAAAGGTTTTTGTCGGCAATTATTGTCCAAGCAAATCAGATACTGAGACACTGACTTGTAAATACTCAAATTACAGTGATATTTTTATGTAAAAACACATACAAACATAAATAGATATGTCAAAAATAAATAAATAATAATAATAAACTTTCCAACTTCCTAATGTTGCTTGAAGGATCTGGGTTGGACAGAGATCATACTGAAACCAAGTTGCAATATCTAGTAAAGAAAATATGAATTCAAAGAGAAAACTCCACAGTAAACTGTTATCTCTCCACTGACATAGAAACCGGTCGATGTTGAATGAATTGCGGATCACTGACTCTGTGTTCGCTTGACTGGGCTTTCCGTGTGGAGTAGGACTTCAGCCAGACAGATGCTTCCAGGTGGAAGCGGACCAGAGGGCAGCGCTGTGTTTCTGGAGCACTGCCACCAAGAGCTCCACCTGAATCGACCCACGCTACCGCTGCACGGCATCCCGCTGAGGAAGACTACTCTCCGGGCCTCCCTCGCCACCCTGCTGAGCTACTCGATCAATAATTAACTCAAAATTCTGTAGCCCGGCCTGGAGTGTGTGAAGGGTAAAGATTTATGCATTGTGGACAATCTGATTGGTTCCTATGTGTCAGGAAAGATAAATTGATGCCAGAAAAATAAGTGAATTCCTTTTGAATAGTAATTGCTACACTTGGCAGGTTAGCCACATGCATCACTTCCACTGGCATGTCTCCAAGGGCTATCTTTCAAGTGCACCATGGGAATCTTTTTTACTATATCCAATACACAGAGGACATCAATTCTGACAGATTGTTTTTAAAGAGAATGTTTTTAATGTTTTATACAAGACATTCTTCAGTTTAACTCTTATACTGTTCATATTCTGACCCTTAACAGTATCCCATCATAATCAGTCGCTATTATTATACCAAATTTCTGAACCACACATCTATTTTTCATTCATAAATACCTCATCAGTCATTTATAAATGGGTGATTAATCCTTAATTAAGCTTTTAGATAGCTGAGTGACTGTATTCTTTAGTTTTTATGCTATTTATGGAGGAAAAACATTCATGATCACACTATATTATGGTTCTATGTTACCTATTAATTTTATTGAATGTGAAGAATGCACCATGACAATGAATGCTCATGATAAATACTGGTCAAATTTAACCTGGAATGTCATCTTTATACAAAAATATGTATCAGCTGCACAAAAATAAAAATAAATAAAAGTCATAACATTACACACTAAAAGAAATGTCTTTAGGGTGTTTTTACTGCTCTCAAATGTATGAGGTGTATGTAAGAGTTTCCAGTGCTTCACACACGTCTACTGAAACAGGCTGCTGGTAGTATTATTCAACACACTACTTCCCACACCTTTATTTTTCCAGTTATGGCATCATACAGAGGGGCTTCTTCAAATGATGCAATAACACCACATCCCACTGTTGACTAAGTAAGAGATAATAACAGACGGAGAACCGAGAAAAGGAAGATGTGCATTCCATGATTGTAATGGATGACATCCTCCGCTTCATGTCACATGGTTCTAAGCATCCACGAAAACCATTAAAAGCTGTGGAACACAAAGCCTGGAATGTACGATCCAGCTTGTACCGTGACTACTTGTCAACAAAATGTAATTGAATTTTTACAAAAAAAAAAAATCAGTTGCATTGACATTCCTGACCTCAGAATTCCTTCAGCTTGCATTTCTACTCCACATACTGTAGCACAACAGAGAGAAATAGCCTATGTTTCACAAGAATTTTAAAATCTCAGTAGAGAAGAATAGTGCTGCATTCTCCTACACAATATTATTTGAGCGCTCTTTCCAGTGGGGACACTGTTACATAGCTCTCACTCTCTCTCCTCCTTCTGTCACACACACACACACACAAACACACATGTTAGCTCTTTATTGCTGTCTCTTTTTCCCTCAATTAAGTTTCGGTCACATTTCCTCTCTTCTCCCTGCAGCTGTCCCTCAGTCCAGTCGGTTTCAGCTTCACTGTTGCTAACATCACTTCAAAAAATAAATCCTCTTTTCCCTCCTCCTGCTGTTAGTGCATTTGGACATTATGGTTGATGTAAATATCAAACACATTTTAAATTCGGTGCCATGCGATGTTCTTTTTATATTGGTTATACATATTGCTGACCCTACCTCGAGATTAATAATGGCACATTAATTTAGAACTACAAACAAACAACTGCGTCAAAGGTGTCCGACTTTACTGTCCCGTTATAGAAATAAATGGATACTCGCCAGCCAATCAGAGTGAGCGATTAATGACTCCCGGCTTTATGCTTCAGCGGCTCTTAAATTACATCACAGAGTAGACAATTCTTGATCTCCTTAATTGGAAAATAGCCAAATATGTGATCAAAAAATGAGTTGAAATACAGCCCGGAGAATAAAAGTGAACTGTAAAAGTCACAATCTCACAGCAGACAGGATTAAGCTAGGTAATTACTGCAGCTGCTTAATTAACTGACTTGGAATTCAGCTTTGTCATTTGCTTAATTGTCTCGAGAACAAAATGATGTCAGTCTTAGCATCATCCTTTATCGCCGAGCACTTGAAAACTGTTTACCATTTCAAACACTGCTATCCATTGTAATCCTTAACGAGAGGAGAAAAAAAAAAAACAATAATTTTCCATTCAGCGCCGCTCACAATAACAGGACGAAAAGAAATGTATGGTACTGGGTGAATAATCTAAACGCTTTTCCAGTTTGTCACTAGACATGTTAATCACTCCAAGTAGAGAGAATAAGGAAGTTATCACATCCTGCTGAGCTGCTCTAGAGTGTGACCAGTGGAAAAAAAAAACGTCTTTACTAAGATGACATCCCAAACTGCCATTCATGGATGTTGATGTCAGTAGGAATTTATATTCTGTCTCTTCCATTTATGAGATCCCGCTTCTTGTCTGGCTGCGACTCTGACTGACAGTGACGAGATCAGAGTCCACATCAAGCCTCTGTTTTCCACGTCTCCCTACTGTGTTTATGGCTGCGATGATGGACATTAATAACTTGCTATTAACCACCACCACCCAACCACCCCCCTGTCTCTTCTCCACTTCCTGTGATTCATCCGCTAAATAAGCACTTAGGGAAAATCAGTGTCCTGTGCTCAACTTTTATACTAACAGCCTTGGGATGGACATATGGACAGATGGTTTCTAACATTCAGAGCAGCTGTTGCTGTCTTCTGTGGTGCCGTCGTTCAACAGAGCTGACATTCTCCTTTCTGTCTCTCTCTTACTCCGCTGAGGTGTAGCTGGTACACCCCACCTCTATGCAAGCTCCTTCACCTTTGCCTCAAACACAAATAAACAGTTGCACTCAAATCCCACTTAAGATTCTGACCCCAGGCTGCCACTTATTTTCCAGAGGACTGGATCAAGTAAGGCCAAGGGCTGCTTACAGGGAAGGGGACACCTCTGTTTAAATGCACGGCCTTGAAAACACAACAATATAACTGTACTAAATTACTGCGCATGCTAGTATAAGCTCTCCTGACACATGTCCCTTAAAAAAAAAGCCAAGGACTAAGCACAAAAAGAGCTAATCTTCTCTTGGTTTCAAGGTTAAGTGCTTTTATTGCATGGAGAAAAAAAACAAAAAAAACTCCTGCTTTTCATACAGCCTCTGGAGGTGTATATTCAATTGAATGGCTACCTCTCCTGTAACTAAAAAGTGTAATAATTACGCTCTGCTCATAGTAATTAGATTAGGAAATGTGCACAAGCTTTCTTATTCCTAATGGTTACGTACCGACTATTTAATCAAACTCGTGTGCTAATTCACATTATATGAGTTCATATGAGTCTAATGCAAAAGCAAATTAAACATGTTCGTTCTTATCTTCTATTACACATAATGTAATTAGCCTCTTTTTATCAAGACTGGTGATATATCATTAGCTTCAGACAGTATAGTGGGGATCAGTTAAATGTGTCTCTCATGTCTGACGCTGTAGACAGCACGTTGATTTTTTTTTTTCACTCTGAAAGATTTGCATTATGTAATTGATTGATAATTTGTTTCAATGTTGCATAAAACACACACTGATCTCACTTGATGCCTCCTTAATGAGGGTCAGTGCTAAGCAGAAAGCAGATATGATACGACTTTATAAGGTGACATTGGGACATCCAATGAAACTGGAGGGGTGTTTTGAGCAATTTAAAATTAATTTAGAATACATAACTTGAAATGTACAAAATTAGGTAATTAACCCATAAAGCTGCACTGATCAATATTCTCATACTGCTTGGATCAAATGACTGTGTGTGAAAGGGGTTACTTGCAAACACATTTGTTTTCACCCAATTCTGCATTTGCCCTCACTTCTACAGAGCTTTGTAATCTATTCTGAGTCATTGTCTTGGTTTATTTTTCCAGCCCGTAACTCCATTCTCATCAGCCTAGTTTCCCAGTCCAGTATCCTCGTAACTGTGTTCATATTGGAGGATTCCACACCTTACGATTTGCAGAATTGTCCGATTTGAATATTCTTGTCACTTATCTCCTTACTAACAAACAGCAAAGTTAGCATTTATGGCTAGTTAACATATTGGAGCATCTAGCAGCTAAAGAGCCAGATATTTCCCTCATGAGTCTGTTGGAGCCCAAAACAGAGCTGAGAGAGGAAATATTGGACTTCAGTCATCAAGTGGCCAGAAACCCCCCACCCTCCCCCCAAATAAAATAACAAAACCTGGTTCATTTCAGTAAGTACCATTTCCAACCATTTCAGTTTGTGCCCTACAATTTCACTTTTTTTTTACTTTTTACCTTTTCTTTTCATAGACTGGCTACATTGATAACCAGCAATTTTAAACTCAGTTGCAGCATGCAGTAGTTGATTGTGATATTGTCATATCATGTAATTGAACTCTTGGATAACTAATTCACAAAAAGGCAAAGTGGAGAGGAAAATTACTGAAATTGTAGCTTCGGAGCATTCATTGGGCATTATTACACCCTTTTCACAGCTGTGTGCATTAGCAATTCACTTTAAAACAGTTTTTGTCTTCTTTTCTAACCAGGTCAGTGTGAGCGTACATCAGCACTGTGGGTTGATTTCCTCACCTTATTGCTCTCGTCTTCAATTGTCCTCATGGGAAATCTATAGCTGCACCATAATAAGTAAAAGCTCATGCTTCAGGAGTGTGGTCTTACTCCTGCTGACTCATAAAAATGATATAGAGGCTGTGCTGACATCAGCTGAATATAATTCTATTAGAGCACCCATTTGTTGTTGGGTTTCACTGCAGCTTCATTCAGTTGTCTAAATGACCCTTCATTTATTTTAGCGCCCCCGTTGGGAAAGAGGGCGGCACCTGAGCACTCAGGATGATACTCCGGAAGCCGGGCCGTCAGAGCTCAACTGACGGATCGAGCTGATGCGTTCTCTCTCCTCCTATTCTCTTGCTTTTGCCTCCACTCTGTCGCTAATGCATGAGACGTTCTCCCGCTCTCTGGCTGCAAATGGAGCTCTTAGTGGCTGCTTTCAAAATGGATTTGAATTTTTTTTTTTCTGTCATCGTTCTGGGATGGACATTTAAAGGCATGTGTCACATGTGGGAAATTTAGCACAGCGCTGTACAGTATGTTCAAATAGATGTATAATTCATGCAGATGAAAGGCTGAAGTAACATTCATGGATGTATGTGCATCACAATACACACGTCAATGTTTCTTGGCTGCAGATATCACATTGTCAGCTGTGAGCTATTAAACAAGAGTCTGTGCAAAATTGTTGGCTTTTCATTGTATTACACTCAGTTGGATGCCTTGTCATTGGTAACACCCACGTATTTTCACATGCTTGAGAGTACGCAATTGTCTGCCTCTTTAAGCTTTTGACACTTCAGAATTTAAAGCACATTTAAACTTTATCTCGTTGACTTTTACGGTATGTTGTTTTCCCAGCTTTCTCTGCAATAAACTTCCTTTATCTCTCACTCTCTTTAATCTGGCAATCTCTTGTTTCTGCTTCTGCTCTCTCAATAGCCTCCTATTCTTTCTCTCCGTCTCTTTTCCCCTGGTGTGTCTGAGTCGTGAGTAGTAACAGGTGGCCCCTGACAGGAAGTGGGTTGGCTCGTGCTTCAAGTAACCCTTCATTCTTCTGGTTCTCCCAAGGCAAAATACTCCCTGCTGTGATATGGCATGTCTGTGGGCTGAATGGTTGTTGTTGCTTTTCTTCGAGCAATAAAGTCAGCAAATGTACAGCTGTTTGCATTCAATTTCACCCATTCCTCATTCTCTCTCTCTCTGCCCCTTTTTACCCACAAAACAAGAGTAAATGTGCCCTTGTTATGGTCTTGTTTGGGTGTTTTTTTGTTTCTTGTTTTTGGTGATATCCTGGGTTCTATAAGTGCATATTTGTTCACATTCCCATAAGATCGCTTGTCAGTCAAATAAAGTATCCAGAACTGTAACATGTTGTACTTTTTTCACCTTTTCTTGGTGGCGCACAAAGGTGTTTTTCACTGCTTATGATAATATACCCCTTCTTCTATTTTTGCATGACAATAAACAAAAAACAATTATTCTGACTATGAGATGGGTTTACATCAGATTAGGGCTGCAACTAATTTCATTATCGATTATTTTCTCGATTAATTGATTATTTGTTTCATCTATGAATGTCAGAAAATGGTGAAAAAAGTGGATCACTGTGTTCCAAAGTCTAAGATGACAACATCAAATGTCTTCTTATGTCCCCATCAACAGTCCACAACTCAAAGATATTCAGTTTACTGTCATAGAAACCGGAAAATATTCACATTTGAGAAGCTGGAACCAGGGAATTTTGATTTTTTTTCTTAAAGAATGACTCCAAATGATTAGTTGATTATCAAAAAATTGGCATTAATACAATTGTTGGTTGCAGCAGAAATGTTTGTAGTGTGAGAGAGCTCTGGACAACTGAAATAGAGGAAAAGCTGACTGAGATGTGAAGAGTATGAATGTCTCTGTAACATATCAAAGTGGTGCACAGCTGACCAGAACCTGAAGTTAGCTTCAATTTGCAAACTTCAATCACCTCCAATTACAGCTCACATTATCCATGCCTCTCCATCCACATTCTCACTCAAATTGTGTCCTTTTGTTTCCTTTCTTCTTTGCGTTTTCAGTGCAAATTGCACTGTATATAAACAGCACAAGTGACGAGTTGCTGTCCATGTTTGTTCTGTACAAGAACATGAGATAATTGGTACTTTCTACCAACAGAACTCCAGTGGTTACTGAACAGTAATTGAGTGTGTTGTCTGTATGATCACTCAGTCGTAAAGTTCATGTTTCTTCCTGACTGTCAAAGACTAAAAAAAAATCAGTGAAAGTTGGAAACTATCTTTATGTGTGATCTATCTAATCTTCGTAGGTTTCAGGTTTGTTTCCAGCTTAAAAGTCTTGTGAGTCGTGCTATAGTTCCTGTCTTTATTCAGATGGTTCCATTAAAACTTATCTCAGATTTGCGCTCTTTCTGTTAATGGGGGGGGGGCATGTCAGCAGAAAAGAGGGCCATTCTCACTATGTGAAATTCAGACACAACTTAACATCTTTTTCATTCCCTAAAGGCAATCTAATGCCCTCACAGCAAGGACATTAGTTTACAGATACACATTGTTATTGTTTTCCCAGCTGGGAAAAGGAGATTCTTCAGGATATTAAAACTGAGGATACTTTCTTTAGCAGACCCATAGGAACACACAGGCTTGATGCCATAGATTACTATAATGAAAGAGAGTGGTCGATTGTTGCTCTCTCTCTCTCTCATGTTCATGCTTGACCTATATGCAGTATACAGTCCTCCATTCAGTAACAGACTAAAATTCAAACCAGAGATCAGATTTCAGATGTCTGCACAGGCACATCAGATATAAGGAGCAAGCAGGAAAGATCAATGACAAATGAAGTATTTGCAGCATAAAAGAGATGAAAATGTGCACACAATTGTGATATTATTTGTTGTTAAGATCTTACAGTAATACTCAACTGAATTCCTGCTGATTAGACAATACATGAGACTGATGTACAATATGGGCCAAATCTACAAAGAATGGATTGCTCCTGCTAATAGCACCGTGAATTGTGTAGCGTTTGCACCCGCAATCTGCCCCGTTACAAAAGATTTTGCGCTAATGATATGCTGACACAAACACGCCCATAAGTTTTTGCAGCTGAGTGCAATTTGTCTTTGTTTTGCATCTGTTTTGAGTGAGCTGAGTGGTTTCCAGTGTTTCAGGCTTTTGTCCACATTTCAGCACACAGATTGGTCCACAATGAAAACTGCAGTGAACACAAAAGCCTCAAATTGTGTGTCTTTGATTAGGAGAGGTGCGCACACACAAAGCTCTCCACAATAACAAACCAACTTTCATGTATTTTGCGTCTTTTACTTCTGTAGTATTTCACATCTATAACATAATCTACTGAAATGTCCATCAAAATAGGCTATACTTATTAATGTGATTCAGGCATCTCTGAAATATGTTAGATTAATGTCTGAATCTTACAATAATGTTGTTCAGATGTTAGTACTGACAGTACTGATGTTCTATTTGTTGCCCACGGAAACGATAAATGCGTCTCCAAACTGAGAAAAAGGCTGTGTGCATTTACACACGCGGGCACAGCAGCCGTAACTTCATTAACACTGGATCGGTCAGGATCCGACGGTACTTAACGTTCTGTGTTCTGCTGCACATCTACACAGGTCAGCTGTTACACACAGATTCCAGGTTTATATGGTGGAGTTGTTTGTAATAAAGCAGCCTTTATGGATGAATCCTGAGCTCCATCAGAGCTGTCAGGACATTTTTATTTTTAAGTAGCTGAAAGTCCGAGATAAGCCTACCACCCCATACTCACTTGATCCCCCCCAAAAGATTTTGCCCTTGAATATCATTGAATATCATTCAAGCTTCACAAGCTTGAAGATTTGAAGAGAGGGACAAAGACAGAGATAGTGAGTGAGGAGTGAGTGTGTGCGCAGTTAACACCAACTCTCTGAAGACACTAATAACTGCGTGTGGCTATTAACGCTGGTCTCTGTGAATTAGACTGTTTTTGCAATAATGCTTATTTGCATAGAAAGGGCCCGATTTTGTGCTGAATGTATGAATATTACCTAACTTACATACATGCAAATGGCACAAGCATGCCATGACGCTATGTCCTTGGCAGCACGGTTTGCGGTGCATCTCACCCTTTGCGGATGCTTTGTGAATTACACATTACCTTTTTGTCTCATTTGCACAGGTTCAGCAGCTGCAACAGCCGCTTGGTCCTTTTGAGGATTTGGCCCTATATTCTGATGTAAACATGATATTACACTCATTATCATACATTACATCTAACATTAAATGTAACAGGCAACAATGCAGGATAAACAACATCTTATACCTTGTTATCAAATTCAAATTTCATTTGTCAGATTTACCCTGGCTACCAAACCTCGTCTTGGTATTCTTGATTTTCATCAAACAACCTTCTCAAGTAAACTAGAATTATTTTTGGCTCGTCTTACTCAGCAGGGAACCAACAGGTCCCTGCAGGCAGATAAATCAAAATCAGCCTCTATAAAGTTTTAGATATGCTTGCAAATGCAAATAAATTAAGCCACATTTTGAGTGAAAGTAACTCCTAACTAATCACATTTTATGCCTAAGATGAAGAAGTAGGAAATCATGATTAGTTAAAGATATTTTGTTTCTTGTGGATTTAACCAGGTGGTGAAGGTTTGCAGATTTAATATAAGCAAAGTTAACATGAGGCTCCTGTCTCCCTGTCTCTCTCTCTCTCTGGGTCATGTACTAATGCAGTCTTGTCTTAAAGGGGACATATCATGCACATTTCCAGGTCTGTATTTATATATTCTGGGGCTCTACTGGGATATCTTTGCATGATTTACAGTTCACAAAAACTCCTTATTTAACTTATACTGGCCGTTAGTTCAGCCTCTGTCTGAAATAGACCGTTTTAACTCCTGTCTCTTTAAGGCCCCCTTCCCGATGAGCTACTCTGTTCTGATTGGTTCGCTTCCAGAAGCTGCCTCTTGGCAGATTTTCTGGCGGTTCTGGAGGCTACGTAAACAAACAAAAGTATTAGGATTTAGGACTTATTTTTCTTGTTCTTTACTCAAAATGGAAACTTCTCAAGTACATCTGTACATGTTGAAGCCTGAATCCAATCCGAAATATACAAATGGACAATGCAAATAACCTTAGCAACAAACGCTACAGAATGAAACAGCCGTTTGTTTGATGCCCGAACAATCGGACATCAGTTGGAGGAGGAAGTAGAGGTAACTTTGCAAATGAAGTGTTCAGAGCAGGCTGAAGCCCTGACATTTGACTTTCAGAGGAGCATCTTTACATACGTTCACCGCAAGGTTTGGATCTTTGACCTTGTTTAACATAGACATCTGATACAACATTCTCTCATGTTATTTTTTCTTTTATATCTTATTGCTTTTTTAGTCCCATGTCATTCCAGGAAGGTTAATTTGGACAATAAACACCATACCAGATCCAAACTACTATAATACATACAGTATATCATAATGCACTGCCATTAAAATGTGTGTTCAAATCAAATTAAAGCACATCTTGACTTGCAAAATAGTTCTAATGTCACAGCACTTTTGTTTTTTTTTTTCAGACTCAATTTGACACCAAAAGTTACCTTTTGTTTACCAAACCAGGTGCAGACGGCCAAAATGCCAGCTCTTCTTCCTATCTCTGCATCCCACACGAAAGTGATGGCTGAAAAGGTCATAAAAACACAGTGTACTTTTCACCGGATTTCTCTTGCATCAGTAAGCCTAAACAGTCCGGTCAATAAATCGGAATGACAGACTGGATCATTGGTTACTGTCTGCGGGTTCCTACCTCTCTGTTGTTTTATCCCCCCCCCCCCCCCCCCCCCCCCGAGTGTCTCTGTCATGCCCATCTTCATCTGGACACTTTACGCAAATATTGATTCCAGCCTTCGTTAACTCAGCTGGAAGCAGAGAACACTGATGTTACCCAGAAAGCTTTTGACAGACAGTGACAAACAGGATGCGGTCAAGCTCAGCATCAGCTCAAACAAGCACAACATTTCTGCAATTTGATATAATGATTATAACATGATAAAAAAAATACAGCTTTGGAAACATGAAACATCAGAAAGATATTTACTGTAGGTTACAAAAAGATGAAAGTATCAGTTAAGTGATTCAGATGTGCCAGTTTTCATTTTGTCTTATCAGCTTAAGCCTTTTCTTTTTAAAATTTCCCCCCCTTGATTTTTTTCTCTTTCTGTGGAAATAGGTTATTTGGAGATAAAAGGTGTGTGTTCAGCTTCACAAAGACGGCGAGGGATGCAGGCAGGAAAGGTTTCTTCTCTTTCAGCCTTCCCTTTTGGGCATGCTGACATATCGATCCGAGTGCGTTCAAACCTGGGCAAAGGCAAAGACGTATGTGTCCGTTCAACTCGCCATGTACCCTGGTTCCCATGGCAACCTGAGGCCGTGCGTGCTCCTGTCTCCAAGCAGCCTGCAGGTTTCCATCAGTGCCTGAGGTGTGGTAATGTGGTGTGGTTTCTCTCTATCCATCTCTCCTCCTTGTCTGTGTTGTCTCCCCAAAAAAAGCAGAGCGGAGACTATTGGGAAAAACTGCAGTCACGATTTGTCTCTTTTGATTGTTAGCAGCTGCACTTCCCATGTTAAGTTAACAAACACACTGTGTTGGTGGCAGCGGCGGTGGTGGTGGTGGTGGGGGGGGGGGTAGAGGAAGGGGCGGGGGGATTTGTACAAGGTGACACTGCTGACTGTACATCATTTCAGCATTCGGGCCATGTTTCTTTTCCACCTCATTGGAATTTTGTCTGTGTTCAAAACATTTTTCTCTTTTTTCTGCTGGTCAAGCACAAAATAGTTTGTGACAATATTAGTTTCCTCGAGGAGCTGCTCGAAGAATGAATTGCCTGGTGGTATTCAACATTAGTCCTGTCAGTAAAAGCTGAATTCACAGTTTGACTCACATTCGTCATAAATGTGCGCTCAGATAAATGAGATAACAGACCTCAAATGGAGCACTTCCACTATTCCACTGCAAACCTACGCAAAACAACATTAAGGTAATGTGACGTGACTGAACAACTTTGGTTTCTGTTATTGGTGGGTATAATTAACTCATCTCACCTGGGGGTGCAGGCACTGTGAATTAATCACAAGAAATGGGGGTGCCATGATGCATTTGGTGCCAGAGAAGAACAGAATTGCATGAGCCTTAAGCTGAAAGCAATAAACTACGACAATTTACTGTATTGGTTTATTCTTGTGATGTGCGGTAGCTCTGACCATCATTTGGGTACATAGTAGATAGAGCGGCATAGAGAGGACAAATAGCGAAAATTAAGGTTTGCTCTGTAAAAAAGCTAGAAAACACTCAAGTACACCAAGGTACACTACCAATTTTTGCCTAGCCATGAAATCAATACTCTGAACACAACTACACACATGGCCCCATAGGTTCGCTTCACACTTTCCTCATAAAAGATTTTCAGCATATCAGTGAGTGCAGTATAAAAGAAAATGGTTCGGAGCACAGTCTGGGTCATTTTTGTCCGAGTACAAAAACACACACAAGTGCTTTTAAGAAAAGGCAACAATTTTATGTGGATTCAGTAAAACATCTTTCATCTTTGGTAATGGAAATGCTGTAAAAAGAATCATAGACAGGGAAGCCAACTGTAAAAATGAAACCTTCATTATTTCTTTGCAATTAAAGTTGGCAGCACAGGTGGCATACACCTGTGAAAATATAATTATTTTTCTCAAATACTGTACAAAATCTGCATAAATACATGTATGAATGTAATACTTTTCCCCCAAAGAAATCTAAACTGAGTTCTCTATCTTTAAATGTTACTTGATTTACGTTTATGACACAGGGAAGTAGAGTAAATTACAACCAGGAAAGGTAGGTAAATGTACTAGAAAGTTACATATAGTAAAAAGATTGAATCCTGACATTGCCTTCAAAAGATAAACTGCACTGAGAGGTAAGAAAGTACATCAAGTAGTGATTTTTATGTGCCTTCTTTATGACTACTCTGATTTGAGTCTTTTTTCTTTTTTTTTTTTCTGCAAGCATAGGAGATCTTTGAGGCTTTATGCTTTGACAAATGCTATAAATGCTCTCACTTTTTAAGTTTTCATCTTTCTTACTCCACATCAACATAATGTTAGACTACATCTTAAAGGATAAGACTGGTGACTTTCTAAATCTTTCTTATGGTCACCAGAACCAGCAGAACCAACAATGAACTCATCATACTTACTTACTTTTGCACTGGGTGATATGATCCTTCATTATGAGGAGTTTGGGCACAGTAGTTTGTTTAGAAATGGCTCCAAAGAGTAATGATTTTCAGTCTGAAGAGAGTAGTTCCATTTATGGCAGACACCACGTGCATGTGCAGGAACATGGGTCCGTTTGTACTAAAGTTCTTTGAGAAATAAACAATGTAGGACACAGAGGAATAATATTTATCAGGCTTTGGATGCACACACAATTCTTGTAAGACTCAATGGTCATCACTGGTTTAGCTCTACACATGAGATTTGTTGACAATAAGGAAAATATAGAAAATCGCCAGCTATATCTTTTAAGATTTGGAAGAGCTGTTGTAGATTTGGATGCCCTCTTGTACCCCAACTGTGACATTCAGTCTCAATTTGTCCTTTTTTAGTGTTTAGTTTTATTTATAGTGTACTATTCCTACATTATTATCCCTGTTCCTTTATATACAGTATACATATACATACCCTTTATTTACCAAAAAAGTTCTTCACAGAAAAAAGAAATGTGCAGTATGTTATACTATAGTGATGTTACTTATGTTTGGAGTCGATTAGAGCCTAGAGGTCTAACTCCTGGCTGGTGTCTCTGAGTTTCCAAACAAACATTTCTGCAGCAGACTTCTTAAATATGTCAGTACTTCAAAATCATGTTCATAAACAACTGTCATAAAATTAGAAAAAATTACTAAGTATCAAAGTGATAAAACAGTATTAAAGGACAGATTCACAATTTTTCAAGTTTGTCTTGTAACCGTAGTCAGATGCCAATACTGAATCACCGAAAGAGGTTTTCTTGCTGTAATCATTCATCCTGTTAATAGTGACCATTAGAGGATCCTTTCCTAATGTGCTTTTAATGTAAGTGGCAGGAGAAAAAATCCACAGGCATCACTTTGTGCAAAAATGTTCACATTTTTTGAAGCTTAAATTAGGCTTCAGCTGTCCAAATTAGTCAAATCAAGTATCTTCCCAAGTTACAGCCTTTTTAGTAGAACATTTCCTCTTTGAGCTTCCCTGTTGAGCTGCCATGGAAGCTGATGTAGACTTCATAATAGAGGCTCACACACTGAATATACGACAGAAATTGCTAAGCCTTAAAGAGAGATTAATTCTGCCAAGCTCCAAATTCAGTGACAGAAAACAGTGGTGCCAGCCACATATACAATTTATAGGTATATGTAATTTCAACCCCTACCTCAGCTTCCTTTGATATTGTAAACAACAAGAGCAGTCAGATTTTTCCATTACCTCTTTCTAAACATATATGATACCTGGTTTATTATTTATAATACTGTCTTCTGAGGAGTTCTGGGTGACTAAACTGACGGAGAAGGCCTGGATCTCTGTCTGTTTGTCTGCCTTTTGCTTTCCTTTGAAAGGGAGGTGGGGAAGGGGTATCTTTAAGATCCAATGTTTGTATATTTTTATGCAGCACCATTTCTCTCCACCAGATAATGACACGCTCTATTATTCCTGCACATTCATTCGCTAAGGTGAAATTTGATTCCTTTTATAGGTATTGATTGCATTGTATTACCAAAAATTGCATGCGAATAAATGTCAATATAACCATATCGCGTGGCCAAAGTTTGATCCATTAATACCTCTAATTAAACCGAATGAATGAGAAATGACAGCCTCTAGACATAAATTGACCATGATATCAATATTTCAATTTTGCAGCAATCCATGCAAATCACAGTGGTTCATGGTTTAACAAGACTAGGTCGAAACCTCATACATGGCTGGACTGTGTATGAAACGCTAGACAGCGTTGCCTGGTTACCATCGGACATGGAGACTGCAGCATTTTTATGATGTTTGTTTTTATGTAAGTTTAAGTAGATTTATTTGTATGACACTTTTCATACAGTAGTTGTAACTCAAGGTGCTGTACACATAAGAAAAACATTAAAAATACTTAAAATACTTTGCACCAGATTTTGAGTATAGACTATATGGTGCTGTTGACAGAAGGGTTGAGTTAAGATTTAGGCTATTTGTTATATTTTTTATATATTATTTCGCTTAAAAATAGTTTTAATGCAGTAACTATCAAGTTAATCATTAATGCTAAGTGTTAATTACCCTAATAGAGTGTGTTTCATGTGTGTAAAGTTTGCATTTGTAAACGTATTTGTTATATTGCTTTTATTTTATTTACCATGAACACAGAAGTGCTTTATTTTAAAAAGACGCATGTAAAATGCAGAAATTGACACGAAGTTACACTGGCAACTGTGCACAGGTCCTCTCTTCTTACGTAAATGTCACATGGCAGTCTCCTTAGGTAGGTAATTGTGGCACTATTGTCGCCTGAAAAGATATTGATTAAGTGACATTAACAATCCTATAGCAAAAATTACAACAGCTTAATCTCTGCCATTGCTGCTTGCTGTCGGTTGGTTCAAAATGCATTCTGGGATATTTAGCTTCGGCCAACTTCGGCCGACCAATGGTGTAACTTCATCACTCAGTCAGTCAGTGAGTCAGTGACAGACTTTCCTGTATGTATGGCTGGCCCTGCTGTGGCAGTCCAGCCAAAAATAGACACTGAGAAAAGTGAATGGAGGAGCTATGTTAGACTCTGCATGCAGCCTGCATCAAAATAAGTATTTTCAATCAGAGGGTGGGCCATCTGCCATGTAATGTGGACTCCAGCTGCTTGGGGCCCGAGATTCCCCTATACTTACTCTTTCAACGGGTGACATTGAGCTCCCACCATGAGTCATCCTGGAAGACAACATAAAGACAGCATAAAGTAAACATCACTCTGGCTAGTCAATCAGCTTTTTCTCCCCGGTCCAATCAATTGAGTGAAAATAGATTGAGGTTGGCTTTGTGTGGCACAACAGATGAGAGCGCACTTAACTACAGGATAAAAATGGGTACCATTTCCATCCACGTCTCTGCAAATGTACATCAAGAGGGGTATATTCAGTTTTGGTAACATTTGACAAGCGCAGCGTGCTTTTAGAGTCCATTCTTCTGCACTCCCGCTCTCTTAAAGGGATAGCTCAGATTTTTTGAGGTGGGGTTGTATGAGGTACCCGGTGTATTACCTGCAGTATATTTGGGTTGGCACCCCCCAGTTTGGAGAAGCAGGCAGGAGTACCGGCACGGAAGCTAAGCAATGTGTTGCTGTGGACGGGGGCCAACAGCAAAACATATTTTAGCCAACTAAATAAAGGCCCACCTAAAAATCAGTTTAAGTGTATGCTATATTTAGAATACCTTCACCAGTTTACCTTGCCGTCAGACAGCACTTTCTGTTGGCACTACATTTTCTCAACCATAGAACCATTCCTCTGTATTCCTACACATGCTGCGCACTGTATTACACTACAGCAGCACTATCTGACCCGAACAGCTGGTCTGTGGTGTGTACTTAGCATGGGAGACGGGACATGACTGTCTCCAACCCATGTCAGTTTCTCTTCAACATGAGGGTGATATTTTCCTCACATTAGTTAAGCAGTTTAATTTATCTAAACTTAAAGATCTCCTCTGATTTTACACATTAAAGTCTGTTTACAGGTCTTACAAGTGTGGAAAATAGTAGTAAAATGCCTTTTGTAGCTCCAGAGGGAGCTGCGCAAAGTTTGATTGAAAAAAAAAATGCTCAGATCGTTTGCATAAACTTTATCAAATGATGTCATCTTGGCCAGTGCCAGTTGGGGTGGAAGACTACAAATCTGAAAATGAAAAAATCTGTGGGTGTGGAGATAGAAAGTCGTGAGGTTACCATACCCGCTCCACATCTCTGCTTGAGGCCAGAAGCTCATGGCTACATTAGCCACTACTAGCATAACACACACAAATCTGAATCAAGTTAGTAGGTAATGCTTGAGTCAGATTTTGACAAGAAAGAGGAATTCATGTAATATAAAAAAGACGAATTGATTGCATTGATTTTGATCCTTGTTTTATGTAAACTGTCCATCGTGAATGTGACAGTGTTATGGGAAATTAATTCTAAATCGGTGGAGAACTCTTTTAATGATAAATTAACTATAGATGTGGCAGATCAAGAATGTTCCCTGTAAGATTTTAAGAATATCACTTTAAGCTCCACCTTACTATCTTTCTACTACAGTTAAAAAAAAAAAACATTTGCTCTTTGCTCCAGCATTAGAGTCTTGTACTTCTAACAGAAAAAAACAGTTTTCTATGAATTCTGAGTAGTATTAGTGTCATAGTACAAAGTAACAGCTTGGCATTCTGTAGGTTCACTGATGGCTGTCTTGGAGATTAACTACATCAGTAAACCTTAATACCAAACAGGTAAAACCCAAGACCATGAAATAGGATTGTAGCAGATAAAAACTGCACACACAAAAGTCACTTCCTCAACTAGAAGTACATATTTGTGAGATATTGCATTACTGTCAACAATATTTGAAAACAAATGTAAAATATGACTTAAGCATCATTATAAATTTCAATATTATGATTGAATTTCAGTCATTGTAATTTAAAGGAGCAGTGTGTAGGATTTAGTGGCATCTAGTGGTGAGGTTGCAGATTGCAACCAACTGATATCCCTCCCCTTCCCCTTCCAAGTGTGTAGGAGAAACAACGGCGGCTGCAAAAAACTCAAAATGCCCTCTCTAGAGCCAGTGTTTGGTTTGTCCATACTGGACTACTGTAGAAACATGGCAGTGCAACATGGTGGGCTCCATGTATGAGGATCTGTTCCTTGTGCAGATATAAAGGCTCATTCTAAGGTAACAAAAACACAACAATTCTTATTTTCAGGTGATTATAGACTAATTAAAACACACTTATGAATATTATATTCCATTTCTGCCAAGTCCGTTCTGCTAGATGCCACTAAATTCTACACACTGGACCTTTAAATTTGTCTTTCACTTGATAGTATGTAATTGGTAAAATTACAAGTTGACATCTTTGTTTTATATCTCAGTTCTCTGTTCTCCAACTTGGTCTGATATGAAACATGCATCAAAGCCTCAGTATGCTTCAAACAAGGTGCTTGTTGAATTCTCCCATAGCATCTGAAAACCTTACTCCTACACACTTCCTGTAGGTATGGGGCAGGCTGTGTCTGACAATTTTTTCAACTTTCCGAAGCTAATAATTCTGCAGCGAAGTCTGCAGGTTCTCTCTTTTCATTCTTCACTGAAATACCTCTGTCACTTTGTGTGTACAGCTGAGCGCAAAGCAAAAAAGGTGGATGGTGTGCACATGCAACCCTAGTTGGGTACAGGTGTAGGGAAAAAACAGCAACAAGGAAAGAGAGAGGCTGTCCACACACTGACATTTGCAAGTTCCCAAGTATTTATGGCAACGTTTCAACTTGCAAGGTCTTTGTCAGTCAAACATACATGTGAACAAGAAACAAGCTACATATACAAACAAAAAAATGACAGCTTTACCTACAATAAGGAGATCACATGATTCAAAGTAACACCCTTATCAATACACAGAGAAAAACACAATGCAGCCCATGGGGGACATGTAAAACACTTGAAAAAACATTGTTATTATTAAACACAAAAGAGAACAGTGTGTACATTGTGCAGAATATGCATAAGAAGAAACATATCCATATTAGCTCTATTTTATTTTGTATCATGTGATATCATAAATGTAGTTGGAGCTGTCATTTTTTTTGCCAGTGTATAGCTTGTTTCTTGTTGTTCAAATGAATGTTTGCCTGTCAAAGACCTTGCAGTTTGAAATGGTGCAATACATACTTGGGAGCCTGCAAATTTCAGTGTGTTGTCAGCCTTTCCTTTTCCTTGTACAACCGAGTGCAATACCAAGAATGCCTTCAAGGGGAGAATGTTTAAAAGTGTGCACTGTTATCTACATTTGAACAAATACTGTGTTTCACCCTTCTCTGTTTGCATGCTTTTCATCCTGCTGTTAAGTGTGGCCATTTGGAACAGCCACAAACACTTTTGCCTTTAAATGTGTTTGGATGATACAAACCAGTCTGTTTCAAGCCTGCCCCTGATCAATGGTCAGTCACATGATCTTTTTTACCATCACTTTTTGTACCTGAGACATCAGAACTTCATGGAGCTGTTGCTTCCCCCTTACTGTGCAGTCCACCTTTTTTTATGAGAATCTATTTTGCGGGTGCCATGTTTTGAGTTCATCCAAGCCTCATCAGCTATGAACTACTAATTGAAGGTCATGGTCCATGCCATAAAGGACAACATCATCAGCAAATAATAAACATCATCCTAATGTCACTAGCACTCCAGGCCTCAACTGCATGTTAATATCCTGTCCACAAATACCAATAACAGGTGAGGTGAGGACAGGAGATGTTTCCCTAACTTAACTTTAGTCTACATTTCATGTTCAATCAATGACAGATGGGAGGAGTCATAAACTTCTCCTACCAGTAACACATACGTGAGGTTTGAAAGGGTGTCAAAGACTGATTAATTGCAAACTCGAAATGCCCATGGGTGTGATAGGCAAATTTGCATGAAGGCGCATGAAAAACCCCAACCATTTTTCTTATTAAATAGGTACAAATTAGTGTCAGTCCTGTGTCCCATCTGCTCTGTGAATGTTATGAACTACACGCCATCATTTTGGGGAGCTAACAACATCCAGCACAACATATTAGGAAAAGGTAAGACCCAATCTTGCAGAGTTGATTGATATTATCTCCATTGCACCAAGTCATGCTCTCCTCAATTCAATAAGAAAAGCCACCCGAGTCACCTTCATGACAAATTTACACGATACTGTGAATCAATAGGAAGGGCAAATGGATAGAAAGGGGAATATCAGCGGACACATCCAGAGTTTCTGTCTTCTTTTCCCCTGGTTTGTAATTGGGAGACTTGGCTAATTAAAATAGAGTTCCCAGGCAGTCGATGGCGGCTGTTGCTGCTGCAGTTCTCCCCTTCAGATGTTCAATGAAGAGGAAGGGGTATTAGAGCCATAAGGAATGACACAAAGCTTGCTATTCACACATAATTGCTCACCCAGGGAGGATGCAGTGAGGCTGGTGGCCTGACGAACGCCCGAGGTGTCAGTTCCTGTCAAGATGATGAAGCTCTCTAATGCCCTCCAGCCCTGCTCTGAGACCCTGGTGCGGTCCAAATGGGACGTCAATTTTAACTTTATAAATCCAAAATTGATGAAATATGAGGTGGCTGAAGCTTCAGACTAAGCCTTAGTTAGATTTCCTGTGCAGAGGCCCTTAACTGGGGCTTGCCTCAGCTGAGCTGTGGATTTAATTTATGGAGCCAATAAATCTGGGAGTCTCTGGAAAAGGAGGTTTTTTGTTTGAAACAATCATCCAATGTTTAGAAGCATCTTTTAGAGCTTCATGTTTCAACACACTCAATCTGTGAACTGCCACGTAAATCATGGGTGCTTAAATTATAGGAGTAACATTGCTTTTTGGATCACATCCAAGTGCGTATTGGAGGTCCTGTTATATTTGGTTCCCAGAACCCCCCTGGAAAATGACACAATATACTATAACTACATATAAATGCCAAAGCAGATTCTGACTGACTTTTTGAATGCATGCTAGTAGAGGGATAGCTGACTGCTTAATACACTAAATTAAATGTCAAATTTGACCCATTTTTACATTTCAGGGAAGTAAAAATACACTGAACCCGTTTTAGCCTGAAATCTTATGACTTTTCCTAGAATGACCCAGAATATACCAAACACTGGTACATATTTTTGTACATAGAGTGGTCCAGGTTATAATTGACCTGCTATTTATTCAGAAATTTAAAAATATCTGACTGATGATATATTTATGAATGAAAAATAAATTTGTGGTTCAGAAGTTTGGTATAGAGACTAATTAAGAAGAAATAATGTCAGAATATGAACAGTATGTAAGGGTTAAAAAGCTCTTCACAGGAATTCAATGGTTTATTTTTTGTCTTCATTTTTAAAGAAATACATAAAATAACTCTACTTGCAAGCAGGTATACCATGATACAAGCACCCAACACAAAGCGCAATGACTTGGAGTGACCAGAGAGCCAAACTACTAATCAAGAAAACAACTAAAACTATCAAGGCAGCATCAAAGAAGAAAAAATTACACTGTCATCAGTGCATGAAGGAGCTTGTTAAACTGAATTTAGAGCCTTCTGATTCTGAAGCAGGGATCAAATTGTATAATCTCAACCTTAAAATGTCCCAGTCTATCAGATGTTGGACAATGGGAAACAAAATGAGCATCAGGCACAACAGTTTGTAAATGTATCCTGCGTTATGTACGTCATAGTAGAAGACCAGTAATTCTGCATCTAGAGAACCTCTGGAGGCCCTGAGCATGTCATAATTTTTTTTTTGTAGTTTCACAATGTCTACTGTACGGCTCCCTGTTGCTTCCAACACCACACTTGTTGACATTCTTAATCCTCTTTTTACCCAATCACCTTGCACATCTACACAGTAAACCCTGAGCTTGGTCGGATGTCAGCTTGTCATCTGACATGTCTCTCGGCCAAGTTATGCGAGGACCATAATCACATAAACTGACACAGAGACCATCTCAAAAGACAGTTTGAGTTGTCGGAGCTCACCTGAACACACAAAGTTTTTTAACCAGCTTAAACAGGTTTGAACACATCACCCTGGTTTTAGCCTCTTTATACTGGCTTCCAGTATGTTTTAGAATTGATTTCAAGGTTCTTTTTATTACTTACGGGGCACTAAATGACCTGACTCCTCGATATATCTCAGAGCTTTTATCCCTGTACGACCCTGCTCACACTTTCAGATCCTCGGGCAGGGGCCTTCTATCTGTTCCAGACCCTCGGCTGAAGACTAAGGGGGACTGAGCTTTTGAAATAAGAGCCCAGAGACTCTGGAACTCTCTGCCAGAGGAAATAAGGCAGGTTGAGTCAGTGGCTTCTTTTAAATCTAAGCTCAAAAAGTACTTTTCACCTGATTTTAGTTTTTTATTCTGTTTTATGGGTTTTATTATCTTAATTATTATGTTGCTCTCTTAGTACTTTCATTCTGTTATTGCTTTGTGTGTTTGTTTTTATGTGAAGCACTTTGTAACTTTGTTTTGATCTGTGCTATATAAACAAAGATATTATTATTATTATTATTATTATTATTATTATTATTATTATTATTATTATTATTATTACTACTACTACTTACATTTACTTATTTTTTCAGGGGGAGTCATGTCAGTAATGAATTGTGATTTTGGCCGTCTAGGGGGCGGCGTTCACTTGGCAGCAGAAAGAGAATTCAAAACTATTTCAAAAGAAATGCCCCAATTAATATTACACTACATACCTACATATGCCTTGATTCTGGGAATGCACTAATTGGGCTTTCTAGTCGGCTCTCAGTGAACAACTTACTTATTCTTCAAAACGATTAACTGTTGACTAAACAAAAAGACAAACATTTACCTTCATAATTCTTCTTCTTCTGCTCCATTTATTCTAAACTGTACATCTTTTTTCCTCACTTTCACTAAATGCTTCTTGTTAGTCTATCTCTTCTTGGCTGAGTGATTGCAAAGCCCTCTTGGGTGCAATTCTGTGCTTGTACCATGTCCATAGAGCACTATTTCATCAATACTTGGGGGATATTATTTCATATTCCGCATTAAAGGGCAAAGAATTGACTGGATGCACAGAAGTGCAGGAAGAAACTGTCTTGAAATGTAATTATAAACAAAATTGCACTTTGCCAGTCTCAGCCAACTGTCTCCCTATCTGATATTGCTTATGCCTGCCTATAGTGATGTATAATGATTAGGTTTACAGTACAGTGTAGTAATGGCCTTTTACTTAACTTCCCTTTCTATTGGCAGTGCTCGCCACAATCTCTTTAAATCAACAGGGGACTGATTACAGTTCCAGTACATGCTCCTTATTCAGAGTTCTCTGACATACACATCATCAGAAGTACCCAGCTCCCCGCAGGGGTGCATTAAAATTAGAAAACAGACAGGAAGATGGACTAGCAAGGCCCAGAAATAACCTCAGACGACATGGATTCACATCTGGTACAGAAGAAGCCGGCCACATTTCCTCTGGAGGGGAGAAAAGAGAGCGGATTAGAGTTTGAGTGATGTTGGAGCTGTAAGATAAATCAAATCTGACCGAGGGAGCCGCTTGAATAAGGTGACAAATGACCCACCATGACAGACAGGGCAGTATTTAAATCTCCTTTAGTTAATATATCCAAGACCTAAGCGCAACCCTTGGAAATCCGTTATTATTGTCACTGCACGAGACCTGCCCTGCGACAAAAGGATTTAAAGAGTTAAAAGCCTGGAGAAAACGTTTATAAACCAGCACTGAAGTCATACAAGGGAAATAATGAACAGATGTAATAGCGTAATTGTACACCAGGGTCCCTAAGACAGAGTTGTCTCAGGTCATTTAGCAGACAAGCGCTGGCCTGCATAAGCCTTGCCTGTGTCCATGTGAGGAGATGCCAGTGGCCCAGTATGTCCTGACATGATTAAAGAAAAGACCTCACAGAGAAACATCTGTTTGGCCAGCAGACATGTTGTCACCCAGATGAGGTCGAAGGAAGGATTCTCAAGAGATTAGCATCTGGGATTTTAATTTAGAGAATCTCCTCCTCCTCGCTCGTTCCCTCAGTTCAGCTCATCCTCTCTTTCAAAATCTGCTCTCTCTTCTGTTCCCCTCTAATATGACAGTTTATTTTTAATATTTCCCTCTTGTTAAGTCATTATTTAACGTTAAAGCGACACTTATTACAGTGTGTTTAACCAATTTTGAGTGTTACAGTTGATGATAAAAATAAAAATGATGATGATGACAACAACAGCAACACAGATGGTGGCGATAATCACTATGTTTGCGGTACCATTAAAGGGTTATTTAGAGACAAGAACAGGCAAAATGTAATCTGTGTTTTACTCAAAGGGGAAAATCTAATGAGAAAATGGGGCTTATTACTGGGGGAATGAGATGTGGTAATTACATTAAAACTGATAACAACTCTTTATGCATCAAGCTCCTATCCACTAAAATATAATGGTAATACTCCTTGGAGATTAATGCTAGGCAAGATTTGAAGTGCCCTATGATTGATGGGATCATTAGCTCAGCTTTCACATAATACATCTTTTAGAGTTTTTCAAGATTCTCAAAAATGCTTAAATGGTTATACAAATGTCGATAGTCTAACTCTAACATAATAAAAATGAAATTTGATGTTAGTTGGGGGGGGGGGGGTACATTTGTAAGTACATTTGCTCAAATTTTTAGGTACTTTACTTGAGTATTTCCATTTCATGCCACTTTATACTGTACTTCCACTTCACTACATTTCAGGGGGAAATACTGAACTTTCTACTCCACTTCATTTATTTGACAGCTTAAGTTACTTTTCAGATGAAGATTTGACACAATGGATAATATAACAAGCTTTTAAAACTTTTAACAACACATTGTTAAAGATGAAACCAACCTTTGAACACCTCTCTAAACTTCTCACATGGTTTTATTTCAATAAATGTTCAAATGATCCAATGTTTCACCAAAAATCAAAGGTTAGAGAAAAAGTCCAAAAACTGAAAATAGATTTGTGTATCAGAACTTTGTTTTTTCTTCTTTCCTCTCTCGTTAATCATCTCACGACTCCTCAAATATATCTGGTGACCTTTTGATCAGTATTAACAATCTAATGATGTTATATATGATAACATATCAGTCAGATGCACAAAATGAGTATTTATTAGTTTAATACCTTAAATACATTTTGCTGCATTTATAGTATTTTTACATTGCTGTATTGTCACTTTTACTGAAGGATCTGAGGATTCTTCCACCACTGCGTCAGGCTGAGTTAAGTTATTAACTATAGAAAAAACCCAAGTCCAAGTGATTTTGATCTGAATAAACAGCTAAACATCCATCAATAAAGACTTTATATAGCTGTGTTTCAAGTGAAATTTCTGTAAACACTAAAGTATGAATGCATTAGTATCCATTCAATAAAAGCTTTTTAAGCTTTTTTTATTTGCATCAGACAACCTCCTATTTTTGTGTGTCTATTGCTATGATATAACCTGTATTTGACATTCATTTATCTAACAGCACTCACATGACACAGTGGTGAGGCCCCGTCATGCCACCAGCAGCATTTGCCTGTCAGATTCCATAATTGCAAATTGATAACTTGACAGACGGTGTAATTACTTGTTAACAAGAACAGGGGAGGGGGCTATCTGACTATCTGGCAAACACACTTGTCCTTATCCTGCGAGATGAGCGACCTACAATGATCTCTGTTCTGATCAGTTGCTGTGGTAACGCAGGTAATTTGCATGGTCTCGGCTCATTTTTCTCTCTTTTTCCATCAATATATTTGGTGTGGCTTGGGTGGTAACTGCTTAGGCATATCTGTAGTTTTCAATCAATTTCCTGTTAATGAAGTCTGTGTGTTTGCGTAGGTGTCACTTATTTTTCATTATGTTATTTATTATTGCTAATGCTAAAATCACAGGATAATAAAACATGTTTGAAATGAAGAAAATACTAAATTGGCCTGAATATAAGATGACACTAATTATAAGACGACCCCACATCCCCATTTCAACATCTGTTTATGGAAAAATACATTTAAAGACAAGAAACACCTTTTAAGACAAATTTGCAGCTAATTTTTCATTTTGTTTATCAGTCACATACTCACAAACCCTCATATCAGGCTCTTTAAAGGTTCAATAATGGTTTTCTTTAGCTGTTTAGCATTTTGATCCCTGATGTGTGTCTTCAATAGAGACAGTCAGTCTATAGAAATGTATTTCCTCCATGGCAGTGAAACATGCTACATGAGCTGTGCTTTGACCTATGCTAACTAAACGTTTAGAGGGCTGACAAGGCTCACTATATAAAAAAAAAAATCACTAGCCTAGCAACATTAAGGCTATAAACAAACCATAACACAACACATTGTAGGAGTTGGTATTCATGGCTTGTGAGCTCTCCATTTACAAAAAGAATATGATTACCTAGTCCTCAATATGACCCCCAATTTTTGAAATGTTATTTCCAATTAAAATATTGTTTTGTTTTTGGACTATGTTACAGCTGTATGTGTTGCCTGTGTTTTTTGTCCTTTTCCTCTCCTGTCTCTTGCTCTGCCCAGGTCATCTACACTTAATTAGTCCACAATGAGGTGCACCTGGCCAGGGAGGAAAGGTTAAATGCTCCAGGTTACTGGTGCAGAGAGAGAGGCTTCCTGTTTGTGGACTGCTGGTCTTGCCTCTTAGCCTGGGATTTTATGTTATTTAGTTTTTCTGTTGTATTTTGATTGTTTATAGTTGTCATACAGTGTCTTGGTTTCTTTGTATGTTTTGTTAATAAATCCCATGGTTTCAAGACTGAACAAAGACTGAACCAAGACAGTAAAGTTGCAGACTTTAAAGATCCAGTGTGTAGAATTTAGTGGCATCTAGCGGTGAAGTTGCAGATTGCAACCAACTGAATACCCCTCCCCTCACCCTCCCCTTCCAAGTATGTAGGAGGCACCCACGAAAAAAACACAAAAATCCCTCTCTAGAGCCAGCGTTTGATTTCTCTGTTTTAGGCTACTGTAGAAACATGGCGGTGCAACATGGTGGCCTCCGTGGAGGAGGACCTGCTCTCTATGTAGATACAAAGGGCTCATTCTAAGGTAACAAAAACACAATGATTCTTATTTTCTTGGGATCATACACTAATTAAAACATATTTATGAATATAAAATGGCATTTCTGCCAAGTCCGTTCAGCTAAATGCTACTAAATTCTACACACTGGACCTTTAAAACCAAAACAATGAGCTGGAATATGCTGAAAAGCTCAGTAGAACTGAGGGAAACTGAAGAATTGGGTGATATGTCTCTGTTGGTTTGTCATTATGAACAACCCCTTTCATATTACACATTGTCATTTGAAAAGTTGTTATATAAAGATATTAATCAGTGCAACCTAAATGAAATATTCCATAAATGTTTTCCTACAAGCAATGAAATGGACAGTTCTTCATATGAAAATGCCACAGATTATTTCCTCTAAAGTCAAACTATCACAGTAATTTTTTCAGAGCAGATTGGGGCTGGTGTGCCAGGTTGAGTTTCTAGCTTTAGGCACGGCAAATATTCAGGATTAGGATCAGCACTCATGTGCCCGTTAAGAATGATTGCGTTCAGGAAAGGCGCTTTGGTTTATTGAACACAGGGATTTATCTGATCCTCTCAGGCAGCTCAGATCGTTTAATGCTGCCTGGCTTTCCCCCAAATGAATTCCTGTGATTAGACATGGCACAGCCCAGCCTATCAACTCCAATAAAAAGGGAAAGGAAAAGAGTGAGGTTTATATAAGTTGAAATTGTTATTGTGTCATATTTTATTATTGAGAGTGAACAGGATGAGCAGCAAAACAACATGGCCTTGTGGTAGGTATTTTTTTCCAATCATCTGAGCGGATATGTACCAAACCATGAAGTGAGAAGATATTTTTTAAGACGGTCTTTTTTCTTTTTGAGAGCCAAGGGTTACCACATGGTCTACACAAAATTATCATACTATAGACTGTAATATTCAGTAATCAGATCGACTGCATCTATAACTGATCATCACACAAGGTACAGTCAGACAACATGCTAAAAGGCAATAAAATATATTTTGCGTCGGATAGTTCTGGCCTCCACGCTGTCCGTTAATTCCTGATAATGGACACCTTGTTGGGCATTATCCCTTACATATGAAAGCAACTGTTTCTATTTATGCATTCTTTTTATGCATTCCTAACTCAACACTGATCAAAACATCTCTGTGGGAACTTATGTAGATGAATTCCTCTCTGCTTCCAAAACATCCCACAGAGTGCAACTGTTTTCCCCTGACAATCAGGCTTATTGATCTTGATAACATCTGCCTCCTTGAATCCAGAGTTTTACATTATTAGTGGACAGTATGGCCTTTTAATATATATATATTTTTTTATATTCCTCCCAATACAGCTTCAAACAGCCCCCCCACCCCCCCACCCCTTTAATCCAGTTTTCAGCCTCCATTAGTCTCATCTTCTATCTCTCATCTTCTGAAACGACCATGTAGCTCACAAAGATGCAAGAACATTCCCATCTCTTAATGAGCACATAATTTGTTTTTTTTTTCTTTTTTAAAGCATACCTCATTTCTTTGATAAGAGCATTAGTAAATCCAAAATTCAAAGACCCTGAAAACATATTTTCTCAATCAGCTTCATATTATGAGCAATAGGGTCTTACATAAAAACACTTTATTTTGCCAAAATTAGAACAGTTTTGGTAATTTCTCTTGAGATATTTCTGTTTTTTGTGTTTTTTGTCTGTGTTCATCTCATTAAATTGAAGTGGTTTGAGCTCAGTTGGAAAAAAAGTGATGTCACAAGTTTCTGTGCACCAATCAGAATTAAGGGATCTTACGACAGTTATGTTGCCAGGAAGATGCCACCGTCAATCATACCTTATCGTTTTATTTGACTATTAAACACTTAAAAAATAATACTTAAGCATGTTTTTTTTCTTAATTTTAACTTTGACCATTGCTGATTTAGTCGGGAATATTTAATGTTATGGAGAAATATCTAAGATTTGAAGACACGTTTTCAGATAAACATAAGATTGTGTTTTTTAATCACATTGGCACTGTCGGCAGATGTTCCTCCACTTATAAGGTTGCTGCCAAATCTGCTATTAAAGTGAGAAATATGAAATTTCCCTAAGCTTTGAAGTTGCATCCAGCAACATTTAAGTCTGCAAGTTTAATAAGTTGTTTCTGGTGTTAAAATGGGGAATTTCTTAATATTTTTTTGTATCCCCACACACCTGCCGCTTTAAAACAATCTTTGAAATCCCCACATGAACCAGGCCAAAGTCAGAAAATGTGGAAGATCAATTACAGCATGCTGATTATGGTATGTTTACACAGAGCACTTTCATAGTTGTATTCAGTCATAGCTTAGCAGTGGCGGTGCAGGGGATAATGTTTGGATTAGTGTGAGATTCAAAGCTGCTGCTGCAGATCAATGTGGCAATGTCACCCCATGAAAAAAAAGCTTTCCATTAATTATCGTCATGTAGTCATAGTACGAAACGGTGAAAGAGAAAGAGTTTAAAGCCTAAATCAAGACACAACTCGACATTCTGATGACTGAAAAAGCTGTTTGCTTATAGGTGCTTATATTCATATAATATGTCATGCAGAACGAGATTATTCTCCACTAGATTTATAATGGTGGTGTACGGCATCGAGCAGAGCCCCGTTGAATCAACCATTAAAGGTTTTATTGGACAATCAGCATGGAGATTCACAAACTGCATTCCACAGGAGACTGCGTTTTACAAAATGTTCATGCTCAAATACAAGGTCAATATCGACTAGTAATTCCCAGCACAGGCATGACCCTGAAAATCATTTTAATCACAATGTGTTACAAAGACCTTCTCTTAGAGTTTATAAAAAATAGAGCTAAAAAATGTTCTCCAAGACAAATCTCAGTGCTGATTCAAGGAGAATGGACAAAAAGGAAATTCAAACCACTATCTTGTGTTTCTATCTCCCTTAATAAGACACATTGTCTCCACGGTTATTATGAGACAGATTTAAAAGGTGAATGTTTTGTGTGCGAGGCATCCATGATACGCCTGAGAGCAATCTCATTGTCTTGCTTGGCTAGCGTGAATGTTGAGCTAACACCAGGGCTGTAATCTATCACCACAGAGATTGCACTTGTTCCAGCATTGTTTTACAAGCTGCTGAGGACTAGGGCAGATAAGCTTTATCCTGCCCTCACTTTCTGTGTGAGCCTTTGAAATCCATCTGTCAATAAGATAGAAACAGTGTGGAATGGAATAGCATGGCTTGGTTCAACGGCCAGTGTTGCTTATGGGTTTGGTGGAAAGCACATTTAAAGTGAAAAGATCTGCTCTGGAGATGTATTTGCACTTGAACCTAAGGATGGGAGATTTTTCTGGACCAAAATACGATCTGTTCTTTTTTTTGTTTGTTTTTTATTGCAAATGTTATATTCTTGAAGTATATCAACCCAAATGCTTTTATTCAAAATTTTATTCTTAAAATGTGAAGACTGTTTTCTCATGAAACTACAACCTTATTCTGTTTTTCTCTCTCTCTTTTTTTAAAATATCACAACTTTCAAAACTTGAGCGCTATAACTGGATGCTGTTTTAGAAACATTTCTTGGGGATTTCCCTCTTAAGCTCTGATTCAATCCTCATCAGTCTCTCTACACCGAGACATTAAACTTGTAATACTTGTACAAAATTTCTCACCAGAGAACATAGCCCATAGCAAAACTTTATCTGGGGAAAAAGACCCAAAGTAGGGCATCTCAGTTAAAGGAACGGTTGCTTTTCTTTATACCAAACCCTATTAAACTGATCATTGTGTTCTTGTACAGCAGGCGAGAAGAGAAGAGAAACAGTCCAGTCTCACAAGCAATTATGTTTATACTTGATGGTACAGATAGTGTAGAGTTTGAGTCCAGTCTCTAAAAAGCAATTTTGGATGGGTCACCATAACAACTGAACCAAGTACTAACCTCCACCATATTGTAGTTGCCATGTGTAAACATATATGTAGGAATAATTCTTTAAAAAAAATGTCAGCATTGAATGTTAACAAATGTCACTATGAAACATAATATGAAGTTTGGTGAAGAATATAATTAAGTACTAAAACCTTGATTAATTGAAAACATGGAAGCCTTGAGTTTTACCTTATGTCAACAGATGAGGAGCACTTGATTCAAACCCAAAGACTATTCCAAACCTTAATTTGCAAATAAATGAAGTAAAATTAGTAAGACTTAAACACTCATGAACTCAGCTAATCTGCTTTATTGAGTGCGAGAAAAACACAAATACAGAAATCTGTCATGTGAAATAACCAAAACTGTTGGATGCTATCACTAATAAGTAAGTAAGTAAGTATCAGCACAGGCAGACTGTCCTCACTCAAAAAAACAACAGTATTTGTTGTTTGTTCAAGTGCCTAAAACATATGTTAACGTTACCTGACAAGAACCTCTTGTGGCTGTGCAAATTTTGACTGTTGTCTGTCAGATGCGAAGGCAGAGGTAACAGGATGTAGGGAGGAGGCAGGGGAGGATGGTTGGCTGAACAAAATATTCCATTTTAACACAAGATACTGCTGTTCACTTTATATTTCTTTTAACAATCAACTGTTTTCTTTTTTTTTAACCATTCACCAGTGGAGGTTTTGTGCTTAAACCTAACCATACTTTTACCATAGCAGTGGCAGATCACAGATTTTTAATGGTCATTGTTATGGTTTTAGAGACTAACTGGTGAACTATGTCATCCTGCCAACAGAGGCACCCGATCAGAAAAGAATAATGAGTCGTTTTAATCAGCAAATTACATGCAGTATTTAGTCATTTAGTTTCGAGGACTCGTTGGACACTGAATAAACATACATTCAATAAATATTTCCTCTATCACAGAAGGCTTGTTGACTGATATTTAATGACAGACACTGCCAACAGAATGTGTGAATACTGATTGCTGAGAAAGGGATTAGAAAATGTTAAATATATATATAAAAATTTGGTTTGTATAATGTGATTTCCACTTTCTACCACAGTTAAAGTACCTGCTGTACCTCCTGATATTTTTTTGCTTTTGTGAAACATGCGAACCGGTCAGCGAGTGTGTGTTTACTTGTCAGCGAGGATGTTACCTTTGGCCTTTTCATTCTGCTGCCTCAGTGTGAAGCTGAGTTATTGATGAGCCCATCAACTCGATGCTGTCAAATGGCAATCTATCCTCCCTCCTCGCTCCCTCTCATCTCACTCTCTCTCACTCTGCCCCACCTCCCTAATCCTGGATTTTTAATTTGCACAGGAAGCTGCAAGATGACCAGAGGAGAGGCATCAACTAACAGGCTCTCTCTCTCTCTCTCTCTCTCTCTCTCTCTCTCTCTCTCTCTCTCTCTCAGTCTCTCAGTCTCAGTGAGACTTTATTGGCAGCTGTTGTCTGCCATTTTAGACCTCCGAACAGTGGACAAGAGGCTGAAGGGAGTGGAGGTTCACATGGAGAGCCTGAGCAGAAGGCTGAGGGTCAGATGACACAGTGGGAACGACAACAAATGAATGGAGGAGTGGAAAAAAAACAAAAAAACAGCTGCAGAGCATAGTGGAAGGCTGTGTTTAAGCCTGAGGGAGAGGGGAGGAAAAAGGTAGTTGATCTAAAGGCGTCTTTCTCTAAAGAGTCACATTGGGACTTAGAGCATAGTATGACATTTTTTAAAAGAGAACAGTAAGGAGTAGTCAACAATTTCCTTTTCACTCTCTAGCTCTCTCAGGCTGGCTGGAGATTCTTATTACTTTACTTTTACTCTAAACAGCTTGTCTAATCCACTGGAGGCTGTTACTGCTGTATTATAAATGTTTCTTAGAGCTGATGCATGATCTTTCCATTGTAGGACTGACTGCCATGTGCAAAGACTGTGTGAACTCATGTGCATGCATACTGCATAATGCACTGATGGGTTTGGTCATGTGTATTTGTGTGAATGGGCGATTATTGTTTCCTGTGTGTGGATAGCTTTTCAAGAATTATTGCTATACATTATTTTTAATTAAGCCCCGGTTTGTATTAATATATTTCAATCAATCATAATTCAATTTCCAGTGCTGAAAGGTGCTATAAAGCCCCATACTGTAGAGCTTAGGAGAGCTGCAGTCGGGTGATAATTCTTTGTGGGCTCATACAAACACCCCTTCCCCCTTAGTCGCTTTAAGTCTGACTCAAATCCACATCCCAAGCAAACGGCGACTACCACAGCCTGAGGCAGAAGCCAATGCGAAAGCTACTTAAAGTACAATGCCACCGGCGGCCGCTAGATGCTGGCTCCAAAAAATCCCTGGTTCCAATTGACTCCCATTCAAAAAGTGTCAACTTCTGTCTAGAAATACTAAGTCAATCTCTTTTTTTTCAATGAGTCATTATGGTCACAATTGTTAAATTTAGGCCCTCTAATAAGTGTGCTGGTGGGTGGAAATGACTGCTCCGTTAATAAGATTTGAAGATTTATAGGTTTTGATGTCTGCATGAGGATGTTGATTGACAGCTGTGATTGACAGTCAGCTCACCTGCCGCTCTCTGCAGCTTCAGGACTCGCACTGAGTCAGAATATTGTTGCAATATTTTGGTAAGTTTAATGTTACTTGATTACGATACATACCCTGTTAGCATTATTTAGCTAAAGTAGCTAACGTTAGCCCAAACTGCACCACTCTAGTTTTAGTGGTAGCGCGGCATGTTTCCAGAGTGTGAAAGGCAACACCCTGCACTCCTTATTTGAAAGGTCTCGGCCCTAAACGGAAAAGATGGCACAGATCATAAGCTGCAACTCTGGGCTTCAAACCACCTCCAGTGCAAACCAATGGGTGACATCACACCTCAGCCTCCATCTTTATATACAGTCTATGGTCTCAGGTGTATAGCTCTGATTCTAAATCTAAAGATTAAACTGAGTGACTTTTCACTCCACCAAACCGCATTTCTATTGAAGCTGATTCGGGTAGCTATTTTAAATGTTCCACAGCTTTTTTTTTATTACCTCTCCACTTGGTTGATATATTGTATTTGTAGCCTTTTGCATTCTGCAGGATCTTCACTGAAGTCTATAGGATGCCCTCACTCTTCCATTGCTTCCTTCAGTACTGTATATAGTGACCCACCAGCCACACACTTTTATTGCCTGAGTTTGCTTTAGCTTTGCTGGCTTTATTGAAGTGTTCCAGGTCCATACATCTATCTCTCGCTGCTTTGCTTGTCTGCAGAGATCTTCATAGCTGCATCTTGCACAAGTGTCAGTGCGGCGTGATAAGCTCCTGTTGGCTGGCGATGTTGTTATTGCTTGCAGAAGCAGAACGAAGGAAATGTCAGCTGATGCTGGCCTTTGCCTGGTGGAAAGGCTATATTTATGAGCATATGTAAATCCAACTGCATTGTTTCTGCCGCTTGTGAAATACAATGCAATATTGAACAGTGATGGAAGAAGAATGAAAAGTGACCTGCGGCTATAGCTAGTTGTTTGTGCTGGAATATTTTATGTCGTTTTGAGAGAAGGGTCCAACACTATTTCGTGCTGTACAGACGCAGTGACATATGCACAAAAATGGGGCACCGGCCTATGTCTTCAAAAATTGAGATTTCTGTGCTGTTTTGTTTTTTTTTTCTTCTTTTTAGGCATGCTGCAACAAAATGTAGCCTAAATATTCAATCTAATTAAAACTTCAGCTGCATATAAATTATTCCTAAACATATATGCTGCTGCAAACAAAGAGGCAGACTCTATGAAGGATGCAGTCATCGATTTCAGACTCAGACCCATAAATATGACTCTGGGGAAGTCCAGAGTTGCATGTTTAATCTGCATGTTTGTGCTCCTGATCCTGAAGATCATCAATCCAGTGACCTTGTCTCAGCAGACCATGTGCTGATTCAGAAGTGCTGCGACTGTCCAGTGAAATTTATAAAGATTCAGAGGAATGATCTACTGTCTGCTGTGGCCTCCCTGTACAAATCCAATCAGGGAACAATACAACTGACCATAACACGTTAGGGAAGCAGGAGTGTTTGTGAAGTGTTTTACTTAAAATTACAGTATGAGCCAAGGTACCTAACATCCCTCGGGATCTCAATCACCGCACCGCTCTGCCTCGGCAGGAGATTTAACTCACTGCCGACTTAAAACGGATTTCATCTGAATCAATAATGCTGTAATTATGCCTTACATAGATTCCTTGCACCTCTATTCATCAGAGGAATCTGACATGTGTTCCCCTAAATCTGTCAGGGGTCTTGATTTGCAGCAAAACATCTGCCGGCAGAGGGAGGAACCTGGTCTCAGACTGTTTTGATGCTAGTTAATCTGTAGGCCTTCGTTATGATGAGTCACTTAGTGGTTTGTTTAATCAAACCGGAAATTACCGTCTGGCTCCACTCCAAGCACAAGCCTTGTGTGCACATTTGTGGCTTCTGTTTTCATAAAGCAAAATGATTTGTTGAAACAGCAGCACTTCTGTGAAGAGCTACTGTTTCAGTCTAATTGGTTTCCTTTAGGGTTTGTTTGTGTACCTCTGAAACTGTTTACAAACTTAAAATCCAGCCACTTGTTGCTGCATTTTGTTAAACTAGAAAAGTGTCTAAATTGCAGATATCAAATCACCTGCAAGCCTCGTGGCACTTGTGTGAGGTAGAACGTGGAGCTGAGTGTTGGGGCATTTATTATGAATAAATGTCATGCAAATCATAGGAGATGGGGTATAATGGCAGGTTCATGTCAATACCCTATTTAACAGAGAAACGTCTTTGCAGAAATGGATGTTTCTCCTGAAGTACAAGGTGGAAATATTCCAATACAGTGAAAGAGAAATTGAAGAACATACAATTTACTACAATTCTCATATACTTTACTTCACAACTATTATTTAAACTGTACTGTTGTGCCGAGGTGGAAAGTAACAGTAAATAAAATTAAGTACATTTACTTAAATATTGCCCTTAAATACACTTTTGAGGATGCTACTTTAAACTTCTGCTCCACTACATTTCAGAGTGAATTATTGTTCCTGTGATTCCAGCTATAGTTACTAATTACTTTACAGAAAAAAAAAAAAGTAATTATCTTATAAAACCTAACGCAAACCCGATGCATCGTTATGGCCAAAGTAGCTGGAATTAGCTGGAACCAGCTACAACATTGAAATGCTACTTACATATTAATGCATTAATAACAACCTAATAATATGATATATAATCATATTGACCTTTGAAAGGGGCCATACAGCAAAATGAGTACTTTCACTTTTGATATTTTCAAATTTTCGTGTTGCCTATTTTACAATAACTGAATTGTTGGCCGTTTGGGAGCAGCAGAAATAAGTTGTGAACACATTATTGGCATATCACCAGATACTTGTTAGAAAACAGTTGCTTATTTACACAACCAGCAGGTATGGAGCAACATTATCATTAATTTGGTGATTTTTCTGACTACCTGGTGAATGTGAGTCTAATATTCCCTCTCTTGTTGTCTCTGCCAACTCCTAGGGGAAATATCTGGCTCTTTAGCTGTTAAATGCTCCACTATGTCCACCAGCTACTCGCTGTGTCTCTTTGCTGTGTGTTTTTAGAGCTTTTTCTCTCAAAATAGCTGCCTGATGTATCTGGAAATGATGCTATGAGAGCGGTGAGAGTGAACCAAAACAGCAAAGTTGCAAACAGACAGTTAAATAATGAATTCACAAATAATAAGGTTTGAGAAGTCAGAAAATAAACTGAACTACTGTTTCTTTCTTCTTTTCTATCGTGTTAATCACCTCGCGACCTCTCACATTTATCTTACGACCCCCACTGTTTCAGAGAACTCTGACCTCTCTCTCAGCGCCCATGTTATGTTAAATAACTGATGTATCCTCTCACTCTCTGGGTACTTCAGTCCTGCTGCGTCCTTCTCCTGTCTGTATCCACTTGTCTTTATGGTTACGGCTGTCTGCCTTTTTTCCTCTTCCCTGCAGTCTGTGTTTGGGGACTGTGTGTCTCCCCTGCCTGTACAGAGGCAGCAACAGTTAACTGTCTCAGTCAGTGAGGGCTGTGTTCCTCCTTGTGTGCCTCTTTCTCCCTTGATGATGCCTGCATTAGCAAAGCAATTAGAGGCTTAAAATGCACACCGCTGCATTTCAGCACATTGGCAATCGGGTGCAGAAATTGCAGAAAATCCCGTGTCTCTAAAAAGAAACTATATATAGTTAAACGTTTGACATAAAGTAATTTAATGTTGCATGTTTATCATGACGTTGTAGTGATTGTTATTATTTCCTAACATTTTTTTCCTGGATAAAATAAGGCAATACGCTGAGGTGCTTTAATAGTGGCGGTGCACACATTTATCTTCTCTCTCTCTCTCTATCTCTCTCTTTTGGCCAAGAGAGGGCCATCACCCACATTTGTCATGCCTACAAAGGAGGAGACAGAATTCGTGAAATGATGGTTTAGAAGAAAATGACAACCATTAAATTTGGCCTTGGGTTGCATATAAGAAGGAAGCAACACACATTTTTATTTCTGCTTGATTGCTTGCATTTGTATTCTGTCTCCCGTTCAAATGCTCGTTTGATTAAAGCAAAAATAAATAAATAAAAAAAAAGGGTTTGCTCACACAATGCTAATTACGCTGCCTCTTGCTCTTTTTTTTAATGTAGAATAACTCCTGATTTGTAAAGCCTGTCAAAGAGCAGACAACAGCTTGTATTTGTGGAGAAAATAATTAAGAGACCACATCTCCTGTCTCACACCTTTACTCCTTGGCATTCAAGAAAAACAATTTGCCTTCTCTCATTTACTATTATCTCCCTTTTTCCTCTTCCTTTTTTCTTCACTGCCACCATGAGTTTGATCTCGACATCTTGCTCCAGTCAGTGAAAAGTAACATCTATTGCGGAAGGGAAACAGCCGTGGCTGGTGGGTAGGGAGTGCTCTTGCTCCCTGGTAATAGCTTTGGACACAGCTATGTGCATGGCTGACTCCTCAGCACTGCTGGGCCTTATCTCCAGAAAGGAGATTAGGTTTCTGGGGGTTCCCGACGTATGTCTATAGTTGAGGAGAGGCTTGTGAGCTGGTCCGCTGCGCAGTAGCCACAGATAAAATGTTTGAGGCATTATTCCAATTCCCTATGGTTTTTGTATACTTTGGCTATGTTGATTCTAAATAATAGTCTGGGACACCAACCCTAAATGTGCAGTAGTTGGAGTTGATGAGGCAACACAGTTTTCAGACTTTAATTTTCATACTCTTCCACTCTTCTTATTAGCCTCATTCTGTTCCTCCGCGCTGCAGTTTGTTTGATTTATGCTAGACAAACATCTGAAGCAATGAAACATCCGAAACAACCTAAATTGTGGCTTGTTTACTTATCACAGCTCATGTGCAGAGTGGTATAAAAATAGAAACGCATGGCTTTTTCCACATTAACTCAAAACTTCATGTTGTTTCCCCACTGCAAGTTCTTCCTTCCTCTGCATCATGAGGATCTCCATGTTCTTTGAATGGATCAGAACAAAAACAGCACAAGGCAGCTCTTGACAGCGTGACGGAAATGATGGGGTAAATGGCTGCAATGGTACTTGGAGCTTGAGGATGAAACTCCTCTCTCTGCCTCTTCCTATCCTTGTGTATTTTGAGGTTTTCACTTTTAGGATCAAGAGGAGCCTATCTTTCTCTTTAGAGGCTTCTTCCTCTCTGACCCATCTCCATCATCTCTCCAGGACCGGCAGCCTCTGGAATCAAAGGATGCTGCCAGATGTATGTTACCTCCCACAGTGAGACATGAGCCAGTTCTTTTTTTTTTTTTTTTTTTTCCACATGATGCCTTTTCTCCAAATATAACTGGAAATAAATAACAAACCAGGGCTGCAAGTGTGCACTGGGGGCTCATCTTTCTTGGCAGTGTGTGATTGCTTTCATGACGCTTCCATGCTGTGTCCTCATAACATTCATTCAAATCCCCTGACGAATTGGATAAACAATCAATTTAGGTGCGGGTAGTGTTTTAGAGTTGTTTTCAAAAGACAGCTGCTTGAGTTTTGAAAACCACAGCAAAGAAGTGGAAGGTGACTAGATTTTGTTTACATCTCTAAGCCTTGATGATGCTGAAGTCGGTTTTAATCCTGAAGCAGACTGTCGGTAAAGTGACTGTGATGCTTAAAATGAGGCACTGTGGGAATTCTGCCGTGCAGAACAAAACCGGAGGCAAGTTGAGAATTGAGAGTATAAATCCATCATACAACGGGCGTCATGCAAGAACCCCTCACACAGATTCTGTCTCAAAATGGCTACGACGACTTTAAGAAAACTTTTCACAACTTAAAATTTCCTCTTTGGTCTGAAAACAAGTAATCTGACTGTATTATTCATGGGATCAACTTTTTCAGTGTCATCTTTCCAATCTGTTGTCTGGCAGCTGCTAATAACAGCCACTGCTGTGGCGGATAGTGCCTGAAAGAGTGACAGCTACCGGCTTCTCACCAGCAGGTGGTGAAAACAGCAGCAGCTACGTTGGCATCTCTCTGGCAGCTTCAGGTGCCACAGGAAGTGCCAATACTAGTTGACACTTATTAGGCCAGGCCCTGCTGCTTTTTTTTTTTTTTTTTTTTTTTTTGGCATGAAACCATTCCTGCTTTATTTCTGTCACAGTCCTGCAATGACATGGCGTTGACAGCTATATTAATGTTGTCACATTTTTTCAGGTCTGCTAAAAAGAGCTGAAAATCAAATTGAAGGAAGCAAAATTGGCACACAGACAGCATCTGGAAGATACCTTTAAAGCCAATAACCCCATGCAAACTATGAAAGGAATGTCATCTCCAACTAAACCTATTGTTACAGACAATGAATTTTGTTTTGCCAATGACCGTAACACTTTATTTACCAGATTTGAATCTCTAGATTATTCTGTTAAGTGCACTTGTGCAAATGTCAGCACTGTCGAAGATTTAGGAAAATATTTTGGTGTACAAATACCAAGGAAGCTGCTGGGCCTGATGAATGCAGCGCTTTTCTTTGAAGAACTTTGCAACTGAGCTGGCTCCAGTGTAGCAACTAATCTCTCAGGCTTCTGTAGACACACATACTGTCCCTCTGTCATGGAAAACTTTGCACATAAAACCATTACACAAAATTCAATGTCCAAAAGAACATAAGGATTTTAGACCAATAGCCTTACCTCAGTGATTATGAAATCTCTAGAGAGAATTTTGCTCCAATATCTTATCAGTACAACAAAAGAAAAACTTGATCCATAGGAGGAGCCCTCTTTCCAGATTTTTCTCTTTTCAACACAATACAAGCAGACATTTTGGTGTCAAAAATGGTCCAGCAAAATCTGTATCCCTATTTGATTAATTTGCCTCATTTCTCACTGACAGAGTCCAGATTGTAAAGGTGAACAAAACCCTTTCATCTGTCATCAAGACCAATGTTGGGCCCCCCCAGGGTTGTGTGAGTTCAGCCATGATTTTCATTTTCTAGACTGCCATACAGATACACCAAATCAATACATTCTAAAGTATTCTGATGATACAGCTCTAATATATCTGTTAAATAACTCGGGCAGCCCGGGGACGCACCAACACGGCATGAACAAGGTGGTCGAGTGGATTGATAATAATGCGCTTGAGATTAACACAAAGAAAATGGAAGAAATTGTATTTGGTTCACCATCTGACTCTCATAAAGTTCCTATTATTATCCATAATGAAAGAATTAAGCAGGTATTTTCATACAAATACTTAGTGTAATGATAGACCATATGTTCTTCTGGAAAGACCACATTGAATTTGTCTTCAAAAAGACAAAACAAATCATTTATTTTCTCCGCCGCTTTTGGTCTTTTGGGGCGAGTAGACAAATTCTTCTTTTGTTTTTTACTTCTGTGATTATAAGTGTTCTACAGTATTGTGATACTATATGGTACATAAGTATTTGTCCACTACTTTAAAGTCAAAACTGCTCTATCAAATGAAAATCTGCTCAAAGATTGTAGGCCAACCCTTTGAGAAACTCTATGAATCAGCCTACCATGATAATATATTAAGGCTGGCAAACAACATTGTCTCTGACCCCAGCCATGTCCTGAACAGTGAATACAAATTATAATCATCAAATCAGAGATACAGGGTTCCATGATTTAACAAGGTTAGACTGAAGCACTCTTTTGTGCACCAGTCAATCCTAAAATTAAATATGGAGCTTAATCCCAGATCAAATATACGTTGAAGGGTCTTGAATATTGTCGTCTTTGATCGTAATGTTATGTTAAATGTATGTATCTTTGTTTCTTGTCTTTTCTGTGATATTGTAATTGGAGCTGCTGTAGTGCAAGAAAAATTTCAGACTTGATCTGACAATAAAGTGTCATCATCATCATCATCACCAATACCATTAATGACGTTACTAAATATGTTTTTGTCTGCTGACATTTAACAGTAAGACTTGAAGCTCTGCAGTGTGAAGCTTATTTTTGCTTTTGGTGATATTTCGGTGAATGGAAATCCACCATGAAACCCACAAAAGGATTTTTAATTAAGGATCTCACAATGTGGAACCTATTCATGAACAAGTGGCTACATCAAGTTGAGGTGAGCCATGCAAGTTTGCGCAGTACGAGCAAACCTCACAGGAAAAAGCAAGAGATTTATAATAACAGGAACATGTTCATGCATTCTCATTCCTTTCTCTCAATCTCAGTGTGTCTCGATTTGATTTGATTTGATTTTATTTATGGATATAGAAGACGATGAATCCGACGGATAACATGTACAAGTGAGAACACTTGTTTCCAACATGGTCCCTGAAACTGAATCGTCTCTCACACTCTCTCCTCAGGAAGGTAGCTGAAAATGAGTTAATCCAGAGGTGGCTAATTTGTCTGAAGCATTCACCTGCATGCAGCCTCTATATGTCCTTTCGAAGATCATAAAATGCTCAAAGCCTGTAGTAACAGCGCAGTCCCTCTGAACACTCCTCTCATCAGAATCTCTCACATCTTATGGATTCCAGCCTAGGTGAGAGGAAAAGAGAGAACAGCGGGGTGTGCCAATGAGAGAAACCAGAGAAGCAGCTAAGGTTAAACACAGAGAAGGGTTTTGAAAAGCAAACTGAACTCTCACTCCGCCGGGAGATCGCAGAAAGATGAAATGTTCATAGTTGTCAGCAAATGGCAGCTGTCTTAAGTCTTGAGTTGCACAACGAAGGTTCACACAGGGCACGAGCAGCGTAAAGGAGAAAAGGAAACTCAAATGAACAAAAAACCAAACCAGTCGTGAGGTTTTTTGGCAAACATGATTCACAGTCGCATATTTTTGACAGCTGTTTTCTCTCTCAGAGAAGAAGGAAGTTTTTTCTGCAGCATGTTTTTTAATGCCGTCAAAGTACAGTCTCGTATGGAACTGCAGTCATTAGTGAGAGCACATCAAGGGCTCAGTCTAGACAGCATAAAGTTATGTACGTTATGATATGGATATTTTTAGCTGTTTCTCTACTGACTGTGTGTTGCTGAGGACCAGATTTACATTTTGAATCTGTTTCATCTCGTTTCAAATGCCAGGAGAGATGGCAATAAAGCAGCCTGGTAGTTCGGTTTACCTCTCTGCTTTATGCATATTCATTTAAGTGAGATTCTCTCAAACAACAACAGGAGATATGATGAAATGTGGTTGATTGTGCATTCTGCTGGATTTACTTGGTTCATTTGCAAGGGTCAGTTTTGTGTGGAAAAACTCTCTGCCAGTGAGAAGCAGGTGCACATCTACGTAGGTATATTTAAGGAACACTGTGGTGTGGAAGAGAAAATTGAGTTCACCTGTAGTCTTGTGAAGATTTCCCTAACATGATTGATGTAATTACATTCACTGAATAATTTTGGCTTGTTTTTTTTTTGGAAATGGAATTCTGTTCGTGTGTATTTCTATTTTAGGATGATTTTGATTTATCTTCTGAGCTTACTTCCCTCACACAAATCCCACCGATGAACTGCACCTTTTGAGGGCAACCGCAGTCATTGATTGCATAATTAGCTGCCGCATTAGTTAATCAGATGCTAATGTCACACGGATTCTAAGGGTAAAAAGAATGAAAAGAGCAAAATAAATTTTCCAAGTGCTTTCCTGAACAATAGTGTGAGTCTGATGATTCTGGGCACAGGTCTTCTTTTGCATTTGGCTTTGTAATCCTTTCATGCTGCGCACCTTTAATTAAGTTTTGTTTCAGACTACTGAGATAGTTTTGGGAGATTAACGGGCTTAAAAAATGATTTTATTAAAATAAGTGCTTGATGCTTTTCCACATTTTTGCTCATAATAAATCAGTAAAATGTGTAATTTTAATCAAAAATATGCTGCTTAAAGGAATAGTTTCACATTTTGGGAAATACGCTTATTTGCTTTATGCTGAGCGTTAGATGACAGGTTCGATACCACCTTTGTATTTATTTGACCATTCAATAAAAGGAAAATAGTCGCCAGCCAGTAATCTTGGTTTAGCTTAGTTTAGTTTAGCATAACATATTAATTGGTTAGTTTTTGAGGTGGTGGTGGGTGGATTTTGTTTCCTTTGGTCAAGACCGTTTCAAGTCTCTACACTAAGCTGGCTGTAGCTTTGTAATTACAGACAAGAGTGGCATCGATCTTTTCATCTAACTCTTGGCAGAAAAGGGAACAAGCATATATCCCAAAATGTTTAACTATTTATTTAAAGTTTGAATCCAGCTTTGGCATATATCAGTTGCTACTATGTTGTTCTTTTGAGAAACCTTGGTAGCACAAACTCAATAGAAATCTTGCCTTAATATCTTATTTCTTCAGGGATAGACTTTGTCTGCCACTTTTCTCTCTCTCTCTTTTTTCTTGCTGGTGAACGTGCAGTGCATACATTCAGCACTAACTGTTGACCAGGCTGGAAATGAATATAGATCTTTGGAAAGAAATGAAAAAAATATGAGAAAAATATGGCTGTTATGCTAATAGTAGGGATCTAATTGTCATGGAAGGAATTAATTAATAATCAGCCCTTGTTTGAATTTTATCTTTTTGCTGCAGGTTTACTTTGCATTCATCTGCAGTTACTGCCCGGTTTCATCTGAAATGAGCCTGTCTCAAATATATCCCGCTTAAAGCCAACAAGACAGGGGATCTTGCCCGTGTAGTCAGCTTCTGTCGGCTGTCACCGGTTAAAGTCCTCTCTCAAGTCAGTGAATGTGTTCATTTGTGTTTCATCCATAATCTACTTGTAGCCCACTGTAAGCTTGAAAGAAAGATGGTCTCAGAGGGTGACATTGGCCTGCTTCCAGTCAGAACACTGTGTCAGAGGAGCTGGGCTTTGAATTGGCGAGGGGTTCATCATTAGGAGAAGTGAGCGAGGATGATTCCCAGGCAGGAAACAGTGTCTAATGGAATTGAGTGGTGACTGCGGCCCTGTGGGAGATTATGCCACAGTCTGTCCGTAATGAGCAGCGTAATGGCACGATTACAGCAGCACTTAATGAAACGGCCACCACTGTTAGTGTGTGGACACCCTCTACTGTATATTCCTGCTCTTACCTCATTAGCCGAAGCTCTGCACAACTACTGTGCAATTTATAAGCAGTCACATTCACATGGCTATCTGTTTCTGACTGGATGTAGTTTTTCTCTGCTTAACCATTTTTCGGTCTGAAAGCCCAGATACACATGGATTTAAAGCTGAGAATTCTTTTTGTCCCACTATCATTAGTCGCTTGCAGAGTTTCAATGCAAAGTTTTACTTTAGTGAACACCGACATGGAAATTCACACAGTTGAGGTGGAAGAGAGGGAAATGTAGACCCAGAGAGTTATAAAAGGAGAACACTATTATATTAGCTGCGTCTCATCATCTAATTCTTTATAGCTGTGTAGCTGTGGAATGGATTGCAGCCATCCATGAGAGAACAGTCAGTACAGATATAACACCTGAATTTTTCAAACTTATTTTCTAGTTAGTGGCTGAGCTAGAAACTCAAGTAGTTTGAGTGCATTTACATGTGCGCTAGTATCCTGTTATGATTGGGTTTTTGGAGTACTCTGGTTATGTTTTGCACCTGGATACTCCAATAGAAACCAGGATACTGTTGCATGTAAACACCTGATCCAGCTTTCTGAGCATTCTTTGTTGGTACAGAACATAGTGGCTGAGATGTTGAGAAATCAACAAACAGTTGCACACAGATGACCAGAAACCTGGATACTGCTAGAATCATTTATACAGTGATATGAATAACCAGGTTTCTCATGTTCCATGTAAACTTCATATCCAGAATATGATCAAAACCAGGAAACTCCTGTATATGTAAATTCACTCACTATCTTCAAGGTGCCAGCACCACTCGCAGTGCTCTTTCTGTATGTCTGCACTCAGTCCAGTCATGTATATACATACATTCATAAAGGGCCTTACTTACTTGCTTTAAAAAAGGCTAAGGCTGTGTCCAAAATCACTGACTATTCACCATTCACTAAATAGGGAATTCTATATACTTAGTCATTTAAATAACTTACCTCTTTTCCTCTCTCTTTGCAATGCATGTTGGTAAAGTCTTAGGTTAATGACCTTCAATAGTTCACTACTTGTTACATTGCATTGTAGGATCATTTAAGCCCACTTTATACTAGATGATTAGGGACATAAAGTAAGTTGAATTTGCAGCCTTAACAAAAGTACCTTGATGAAAATGATCATGTAAGGCCATATAGTGTTTTTTTTTTTCTGAGCTCCAGCGTCTTTTTTCAATTGTTCCCAATGAGGAGAGATTGTATGCGGCCACCTTGAACATAAAAATAAATATTCCCCATTTTGCCGGGAACCCCCAGGAGCGCTCTCAAGGACCCATGCGGGTCCACAGACCCCACTTTGAACCACTGGCCTAGAGAAAAAGTGCTGCACCTAGCATCTTTTTTCAGAGCGCTCCGCCCTTTTTGTGCGGCTGCACCAAGCACTTCTAGTTGAAAATCTCTGAACTTTTCAGAAAGGCGCCGGTGTCGTCACTGTTGCTTCTTTTCAGGCAACCAATCAAAAACAATGTCAAGATAGTAGCCTAAGAATAACAAAGGGGCGATGCTAGTCTATTATACAACAGCGTTAGATTGGTAACATGTTGTGAAGATATTGTTGTCATAGAAACAAAACCCATGCGCAGCACTTCATCAAAAAAGCGCTGGGATGAAGCGCTCCCCAGTGCACTGCCAGCTCTTTTCTGCCAGAGAAAAAACACTATATGGACACATGCCTGAATCTTGATAGGTTTGGGCAAGCAATGCAATTTAAGCAAACAATTGATGGAGATGATGGGATTTGTATTGTCATGTAAATGGATGTGATGACCTGTGTTTTTCTTGAAGTGACCTTTTGCAGTAGCACAGGCTGGAACAGGCAAGGAAGGAGGTTGGTGCAGATGGTTGGATGTACAAATCTTCAAAATCAGAGACCACAGTTGCTTTTCCATCTCCTACTATATCAACAGCAAATGACCAAATATTTTTGATGATTAAACTTTAACCATAGTGGTGGCAGATCAGAAGATTCTCATATTAGTCACTGTTGTATGGATGGCTTTGGTAGAGTGAAAACTACCTTTTTTTTGTTTGTTTGTTTAGGTTTGATGGCATGTTGGACTCCATCAAGAAGTGATCCACTCTGCTCTGTAGGTAAATGACCCCCGTTTGAGAGACAAGTTCACTTTAAATGTGCACCCTCTAATCCATAACTTGAATAAATATGACGTTCAACCTGTAATTTAATGTTACCTAAAATGCAGGACTCAACACAGAGTAGACCGCTTCATCATTAACATAATCAGTTTTTTATGGAGCAAATAACTTAGTTTTGCTTTATTATTACTTCTTCTTTAATGTCAGTCATCATTATTAGAGATTAGATGTTTCTTTTATGTAGCACAAGTACAGGTACAGGTGTTATGACAGGTAAGATTAAGCTATTATTGCCTTTTTAAATGTGGCAGCAGCTCTCTGGGGAAATCCACTTGACACTGCCTAAGGATTCTGCTCGACACAGCTAACAGGATCGGATGTTATGTCAAGCAAAGGTGCAATTTTCATTAACCTCCAGCGGTGCCGTGATTTGAATGTGCCAGCCCAGCAATTAGTTGATTGTGACTGATTGACAAAAGCCAGTGCTTCTCAGCTCTGATGAAAGATGGAAGTAGGCGAACACGTGTACAGTTGACACCTGCGTTTGACCCTTTCCACAAACCCCTGCATCCCCCAAGGTTCTGACTTCCTGTGTTGTAAAGCCCACGGTTAACACGAGCTCTCTCTGAAAGCTCCAGAAAAACTAAGACAGACTTATCCAAACCAGGAGCCAAATGGTTAAAACTCTGTAGGTTTAGAAGTAAAAACTTCCCCCTCACAATTAGCTGTGAGTGGATACAGACACACCCTTAATTGACTCAGCATATCAACATCTCTGTCATTAGTTGTTAGACATGACAATAACAAGAACAGAAAAGAAGAACCACAATTTGACTGAATGTCTGGAGCAACTTCCTTAATCAATGCTAGAGCCCATCTCCGGCCATTTATGGCAGCCACAGTTTAATTAATTTATATGAACCATCATTGGGGTGGTATCTCAATCATCATTGTCAAACATAAGACAGATTGATAATAGTTATAATTACGTTATAATTTGCAGCCTTAATATCAAAACAGAATTTACCAGATGCTTCACAATGAAGGATAAAAAAGATTAAATGAACATAGAGAGGTAAATAAAATGAAGTAAAGTGGAAAACTAAAATCAGAGACTGATAAAACTGAGCAAAAGCAATTAATGTATAGTTTACAAATGTGTCTTTGTTTTGCATATTTAATAGATAAATGTGTAGACAGGAGGAAATAATACTGATAATAATACTCAGTACAAAGAAAATATTTCATTATGTATCCATCCTTATCTTAATCTTAATTTCCACACTACTGTAAAACTATGTATGTATGTATGTCTGTATGTATAAGGTATTCACATTCTCACTGCATATTCTTGTTTTATAATTACCAGTTTATATTTTTAGGAAATGGGATATATGTGTTTTTTGTATGCACTGTTCATGCAGGTAGCACCAGGTCTGTGACCAGAGCGCATGGCCCAAATACATGCATTTTGCACTGCAAGGCATCTAGTTTTCATACAGTAAAGAATCAGCCACAGTGACGCAGCTAGAAAAGCTCTGTTTTCCACTTTAAGATCTGTTTGTAGGAAAAGGATAATGACTGGTCTGAAGACTTTGGCAGAAGATATTTATCATGCTGATAAGCTTCATCAATGGGCTGAAATGCAGTGTGAAGTATCTCATCAGACAGACCTGTGTGAGCTCTCCCTGGGCGGTCACTCTCCTCTCACTGCAACACATGCAGCTTCAAGGGGATGCAGGGCCTGATGTGATATGATTTGCATACACGGTTGAGCAAGACTTTTTTACGCAAGCAGGGACCGATCTAAAAATAGACACTCTACCTTCCATAGTGAAATACACGATCCTGCTCTAAAACTCCAGTACATTTATATTCTTTCTCTGTGCTCATCGAGACATTTGATTGTGCAAAAGATTGTAGAAGGATTCAGAGCTGACATTTGAATACACTGCATGCTTCTCAATTCTCTCTCTGTGGCCTCTTTTCTAGGACATTTCACTAGACTTTATATTGAACTCATGCACCTCTAACACATCACCTGATCGATATGTTATTGCAGCATTGTCAGGGACATATCTGCCATTTAGATTCCAGCCTGACATTCCTCTCTCCTTGCCACAGTGGTGTCTGGTCACTTCCAAGTTTTTGCAAAAAAACTGAAAGTCTCTGGAGGCAACATCACAGCCGTACTATTAAAGCTAAAGCGTCATTCTCTTGAAGGTTATCACTGGTATCACCTGGACAAAGATTTGCTGCAGGGGCAGAAAAGTGAGGTGGCGGTGTTGACGTCTGCTCTCCCTGGAAACGAGAGAGTGAATACAGCATTAAAAATCCTTTAATTTGTTAATTGCAGCAAACGATTTCCCCAGCCAATTATCCAAATGCCACGGTGAAACATTGCAAGAGTTTCCTGAAAGTGCTTGGTATCATGCCTCATGCATTGGTAATGACAAAATGGGGAGTGCAAATTGCCTTTTTTTCCCCCTTCCTTCTGAGTTTTCAAATTGTTCAAGCTGCCTTTGCCATTTATCTTTTATGCCCACTGATCCCCTATTGTGTGAAAAAAATCATTCTTCAACAACTGTAGATCTGTCTGTATAAGGAGGAAGGCAGACATAATGGCATGTTGGGAGAAATTATACAGTGAGATAAAATTCAGTTATACTGTTGTTGTTATTGGAGACCGAAATAGCAAATACAATATAGGTGTGATACATGTAGTCTTTTTTCTGAGACATTTTTATATATTTATCTGCATGTGTTCAATAGCTAACCTGATTAACTTGATACAATTGCTCCTTTTTCTTCTGAAGTCTGGGAAGTTTCTACTCCGCACCACAATTATTTGATCTTGTTTTACAGTGTATCTTTGTAACATGCAGAAAAATAGTTTCCAAAAATGCTGAAAGTGAACCAGTTTGGGTCTTTATTTATTCTCTCAATAAAAATTCTCACAGCAACTACTGTTAGATGTTTTTTTGTTTTTTTTTTCTTTTTCTCTCCTTTCCGTATTACTCATGGTGTCAGAGTACTCCTGCAGTCATATTAGCTTGTCAAGGCAAGCCTTTTGATCTATCTCCTAGTTTTAATATAAACAATTCTGAGACTATTTCAGGTTGGGAGAGAAAATGCTCCAAAATCAGCAATAAAATGATCTGCAGTATTGTTGTGCTGAGGTGACTTTGCGCAGTGAGACTGACAGTGCTTAGATTGAGGGAAACATGTCTTATTTTTGATTGGCATCATGTTCAAGGCTCTTTTTCCTCCTGCTGCATCCCCCCAAAAGCTTTTCATACACTGTGCGGGCTCCCTTCCCTCTACTGCAGGTCAAACTACTTCTGCATTTGTTATATTTGAAGAAATTGCTGGCAGATTGGAGGTAAAGTGCTTGTAGCAGGAGATCAGGAACGTGATCCTAAATTCCGAGGGTAGCGTCTGAATACAAAAGGAGATCGGGCGTGGTGTTGCCTCAGATTTGAGGTTTTAGTGTTTGTCCCATTAATCCCTGATGCCGATAACCTCTGATCTGAGCCAACTTCAGCCTCCTTATCAAGGGCTTTGCAGATATTAATCTTCACGATGTCTGTTGGTGTTGTTGTCACATATAAGAGAGCAACAGGATATGTTAAAGTAACCCCTCTGCAAAAGCAGGAAATTGGAAAAATCTGTGAATGAGAGTCACAGAACAGATGCAGTATGATGGGATTATACTTTTGTTTTATGTTTCTTCACTTCTGTCATACCTTTTTACAAATACAGAGGTGTTTTCGCTTTAATGATCATCCTCAGAGGAATGGTTGAAAGCTGATGTGCTAAGAGTTACGTGATTCTGTCTACTCCAATATGCCAATTTTTATAGAATACATTAACATTTTGGGGAAAATGCCTTGTTGCTTTTTTTCTGAGAGTAATATGAAAATATTGATATCTGTCTCATGACTGTGTGTTTAGTATGGATCTTAAGTCATTGTTTAGCCTAGCTTAGCATAATGACTAGAAATGAAGGAAACAGTTCTCCTAGTTCTGTTCAAAGTAAAAAAAATATACTGTACATATAACACCTCTTAAACTGTTTTTGTATAGATTATATTGAATATTTTCAATGTATAGATTAATACATCACCAGCAGATCACCTCCTTTAACAGATTAAAGTAGCCTACGTGACTGAGGAGGTTATTCAGTCTCAAAACAATTTGGTTATGACACAGGCTTTGAAAAAAAAAAAAAAAAAAACATAAAATTACGGTACCGCTTCTGTGCAACTTCTCCCTTATTGGAAGCAAGGCCGTAAGGATTCTTTGTAGTAATTGAACCAAAGCCACCATTACTTGCTATCTTAGTTTCAGTCCATCAGTTCTTTGTACCCAGATAAAACACGTAATTTAATGCAATTTTGAAACACATGAAAAAGTGCAATTGTGGCTCTCTGCAGACAGCTGTCAACGGCAACACAGGCTTTACAGCTCACCATCAGAGCAAAGGATTGTTGGTTTTACTTGCTGTCTTTCTCCAAAGCAAAATCAACCATCAATCTCAAAAGCAAAAGCATCTAGATAAATTACAGCGGTATAGCGTGAGTTGAAAAGTGAAATGCCACTGCTGTACTTCAACAGTACAACAGCTCCGATTAGTCTAAGCATAAATGTAATAAACAAACAATACTGTGTGATTTGGGTGGACATTTTACAGATATTTATTGACAGCAGTTTCTGTCCTGCCAGTACTAATGCACAACATCTTTATCGATACAGCAAGTTGACCAATATAGTCAATGAGCAAAGGTTTTAATTTGGGGCTTTGTGCAGGCACGATGGTACCAAACCCGCCAACCTCACTGTGACTACAAGACTTGGGGAAGCGGTGCAAAATCACTGCACCTTGCTGAATAGTTGGTATCGATCATCTCAGTCTCGGAAAGACAGTAGATATTTCCCAAAATGTTGAACTTTTTATTTATTTTATTATACTCTATTTTTTTTTCAGTGAATAAAATGAGAAGCAGATGGTTAAGACAAGCATGTAGTTAATTATAATACATCAACTTTGCATTTCTGTAGGTAAACTGTAAAATTCAGGCAGCATGTAGCATTTCTAATGCCTCTTTCACACATAGTTCCCGCTAAATTACTGGGATAACCTTTCAGGAACTGCTAGTGATTTTCACTATTCAAACATGCAGCTAAATTCAGGAATATTCTGTCTTGCACCTTTTAACACATGCCATGGCAATGCCGGAATAGATGGGGCAAAGGACAGTCCAGTAGATGGCAATAATGCAAAATTTATGGATGCCAACCGCCATAAAACTCAACAGAAGAAGAAGAAGATGGGCCAAGGTCGGATGTATGTGTATGCGGCAGGAGAATCTCTTATTATTTTCAGGAACATGGTGGGCAAGAAGCTGTTTTTGTCTCATGCCAATGTTCTTATATTCAACAATTTTATAAAAGCATTGGCAAGTCAAGTGTACCGTAAACAAATTGTGGATTCAAATACGTCATCAGCGGGGTCACGTGAAAGCATCTTTCATCAGATGGACGTAACCCTTTTATGTGCTTGTTCCTGCCATGTTACTGCTTTCATTCACAACCCAGCCATACCGGCTTGAGAAAGGTAATTGGTGGTGCAGATTTCCCTGAATATCGATCCCTGCTCCCATTCACAAATGACCCCATGCAGGAAATGTTCCTGAACATTTCAGGGATAGACAGCATGTGTGAAAGGGGCTTAATACTTCTCATTCTTACTTCACTCTCTCTCTCTCTCCCTTTCCCTTTGCTCTCTGTTTCTCTCTCCTCTCTCTTTTTTGCTCTACCATCTGTAATGAGCTAAGCAGTGGAGTGTAAGCAGCTTCTTAGATAATGAGGCACAATTCCCCGGGGAGTCAAGCTGGGCCCACAACTTTAATATACCATTTCTTCATCCTGAAAATGAAAGCAATCAGAACAGAGAGACTGAGGAGAGAGATACACGCATCTCGAGAGTCAAGAGGAGCCTCCTATCTCTGTTCGAATCTGTAGCCGCCATCTGCAAACACATGATTTAGGAAAAAACGGCCTGATAGCGCAAATTCTTATTGGTATTGCCCAACTGAGGGATACAAACACTTTTGAGACTGCCAGATTCAGCCTGTGTTAAAACAAAACTGCTACAACAGCCCCCCAAACCACAGAGCATCAATTTTTCATTACATGCTGTACCAAGTAGTCACATTTGTGCGTATACCTCTTTACAAATAGCACTAAATGCATTTTGAAAAAGTCCCCAGCTGCAACGGTGTGTAGATATATAAATGTTATAGGTTATTTTATGGTTGGAGATAGCAGCTTGGCAGTCTACCTCAGCATTGGGAACTGAGACCTCTCCAGCTTTTCTTGGAGGATATCTCCATAATAGCCTCATTATTCAACTGTGAGCCCAGCAACACTCAGGCTGAAGTAATGAGCCCCTCACTAGTTGCTGAGTATCACCTTTTTGCAAGAGGTTGCATGGAGAAAGCATCCTGATTAGAAGTGCTGTTTAGTTATTTTGTAGCAGAAATGCAGTAAAGGTCAAAATCTTTTTTTTTTCTATTCATAAAAATCATGACAGTGTAGGGCAATAATTAAGAGCAATAGCCGCAAACGTCCCAGCTAGGAGCACTAGATTGCTGACTGAATTCGTTGTAAATAATTCAAGTAATGGTTCACCAATATGTGCAGTTGGAAGACTGAGACATTCATTATAAAATGCACTTGTGTTTCTGTGTCTCACCCAAGTGACCAGACTGCTGCCAATGAACATAACGCAAAAAAGTCCTCCAGATTTTGCTCCCATGATGTATTTATGTTGACTGATGAAATTATTTTATTAGTCAGTGTGTCCAAAAAAAAAAAAGATTTTTAAAGTCTTCAAGGGGATGTAACATGCACATTCTCATAGTCTATATTTTTATTCTAGGGCTCTACTGGTATGTCTGCATGATTTACAGATTAAAAAACTCCTCATTTATCTCACACTGGCCCTTTATGCAGCGCTTCAATTCAGCCTCTGTGTAGAACAGGACATTTTTAGCTCCTGTCTCTTAAAGATCCCCCTCCTGATGAGCCCACTCTGCTCTGATTGGCCAGTAGGCTAAGTAAACAAACAGTAGTAGCAGTAGGATTTCACTTCTTTTTCCCCATTCTTTACTTGAAATGGAAACTTCTCAAACACACCCGTACATGTTCGAGCCTGAATCCGATCCCAAATATGACAGTGAACAATGAGATATAACCCATGGAACAACCTTAGCAACAGAAACTACCAAAGAACGGCTGATTGTGGGCATGTGCGAACAATCTGATGTCATCACGAAGACGAAGTAGATGTAACTTTGAAAACGAAGCGTTCAGAGCAGGCCGAAGCCGTGCTTTTGACTTTCAATAAGCATTTTTACATACGTTCAGTATAACACAGCTACATCATTAACATGTCAACCACCACTTTCTAATAAGGCACACTTTATAAAGGGTTTACAATGAAACTAATTGCTTTATTAATGTAAATACATAACTTATTAATTCTTAATTAGTCAGAATCTATTAATGAGGACAACTTCTGGGAAAAATATTTATCATTCTGGTCCTCAACCATCATTTTCTAATTGAGTCTAACTGAAATGCTGTCAAAAATCATGTTGAGGTTATTTTTAAGTTTATTCTTCTTTTACTACCGCAAGGTTTCAGGGGATTTATCAGAAATGCTTCTTTCCTCTCTCAGCCTCTGAGTGGGCAGGCCGACGTATGTGTTTGACTGACAGCTGAGCTGAAAAGGACACAGAATGAAAAAGTAAACAAACTTGTTCTGGTAAATAGCTTACAAGCCAAGGATAGACAACAGCGGTGTTGAACAATAAGTACTGTGCCACTTAATTTAGCATCGAAACTGAAGATGTTGACATTTACAAGACAGTTTTTAAGCTGTTTCAAGTGCTTGTGACCCTGTCTCACAGAAAATACATTTATATACTGCTAATTTGCAACAGCAAATATGATTGCAGGAATCTGGCAAGTCGCAAAAATGTTGACACTAAACGTACGAGTAAAACATTCAGTGACCCTGTATTTCTTTTTTTACCCCCTTTCAGTACATTATCCATTCGTAGTGAATACAACATTATTAGACTTTTTAATGGTTATCTTGAAGTGCTTTGATAAGGTTAGGGAAAGATAAAGGTCTTGGTGTAATACAGGAAAAGTCTGCAGTGACCTGAAGCATTAGACACAACGTGTTCATTAACATTTAACTAAATCCACGATCTTTCACTTACCTTAACCAAATTGTTTTATTGCCTAAGCCAAATGACAGACAGGAGTCAGGATACAAATGTCGGTCTCCTGCCGTTTGAACGCCCAGCATCCATCCTCACAACCTCTCTACCCTAAATGAAGCACTTCCTTCACTCAGAAAAAAACAAAAACAACAGTTGTCTCTGAACACGATTCAGGCAGCAATTACGTCTGCCACCACAACATAATTAGGAAAAACTGTTTTGTAATATATAAAAGATAATTCCTTGGAGACAGGGTTGATTGGTTGACATGGGAGACATGTTTGTAGATAAAAAGGAGAGATTAAAGCTAATGTAGGTTGTTGTTTAAAGTCTGAGGCTCTTCCTGTGTTGTGTATGAGGCTTCTGACTGACGAGTTAGTCAGGATGGCTGTCAGCCTACTGTATGACATCATACTGGTGTCATCACTTTATGCAAATACAGTTTAAAATGAAACAATTTGATTAGCTGCATGAAAACATGTCTTCCCATCTACATAGATGGAGAACCAATGGCAAAAAAAAAATAGGGAGCAGCATCATGAAACCAAAAAAATACATTTCATAAACATTTGGTTTATGAGTGGATCTACAGAGCTTGTGTGCAATGGCAGAAAAAAAACAAACATGCAATTTAAGTACAATTATAAGATACTTGTTCATCATCTTAGTATTTCCAATATGCTACTTTGTGCTTCTACTCCACATAATTTCAGAGGCAAATACTGTACTCTTTCTTCCACTGCACTTATTTGACAGCTGCACTTACTCGTTACTTTTCAGACAAATCATATGATGAACTTTTAAAACATCATCCAATGTGTCAAATTAAATTGCCCAACAGTACATAAAGTATCTCCAATTAGCTCAACTCTGACCAGCAATAGATTGTTGGGTACCACTTTCTGTGTACAAGTTTAAATTAATGGCTTCCTCCATAACAGGGAGTTTTAACATTAAACTCTGAGCTTCTGAGTTTAATGAGTTTCTGAGTTAGTTAAACATTTTGCCTCTCAAGTTTCAATCCTAAAAAACAAATAAGCAGTCCAAAACTGGAGGAAATAAAATGTTTGGCTGTTTACTTCAATAAATTAAGAGGAGTCATTATCAGTGAGTTTGCAGACACTGAATCAGAATTCATTGCATCTGGGCTATGACCAAGATGGCACCAGCCAGCCTGCTAATGCGATGCACAGCTATAACGGCATCACAGTTTAATTAATGATCATGGTTCTGTCTTTCGGCTTTGTCTAATCCTCAAGAGAATGTCACACACTGTTACACTTCCCACATGACAAGAGATGCTCAAGTCATCTCACATTACATTTTTTCCTTTTGTATGACTTAAAGTGCCAGTAATTTACATAATCTGCCCTTGTGTAAGCATCCCTTAGCACTCTTCCCTCTGTGTGTGTCATTGTGTTAAGGCTTTGCTCCAGCTTAGAGCAGTAATGGTGTACAACCCAGAGTCCCTGCTTGCCACCTGTGTCCCAGTATAGCAGTAACATGACGGATAGTACCGCTGTCAGGCCCCGGGGCCCTCTCATTCCATGATAGATACCCTAACACAGACTTCTGATTGTTGTGCCTGGGGTTACCACCGCAAACCTGGGGGGATCCTAATTAGCTTGTGGTTGGAACATGCTCCGGCATGATGTGTGTGTTTACAGATGCAAGAGTACAGCCTCCCACTGGTTCTCCTAAGTACACATCATGCTATCTTATACAGTATGCATGTATATTGTTATGCATACCAGTATGAAGAAAGCAATTGTGGAAATACACTTTTGTTTCGAACATGTTTTGATTAAATAACATGTCAAGTTAAATTTATTTGTACAGCCCAGTATCACATACAATGTCTCAAAGGGCTTCACAGACCCACAACATCAATGATGAATGACCTAGCCTGACCTTTTTAAGAGGACAAAGAAAAACATAGCACGTAAAGGAAAAAAATATGGAGGAAACCTCAGGAGAAGCAACTCGAGGACAGAAGGCAGGGTGTGTGTGTGTTGAAGTCGTGGGTGGATAAAACAAAAAAATGTGTACCATGTTGTCTAAGAGAAAGGTCAAATAAACAGTCCGCTGAGATAAGTGGAAAAAAGTCCATTAATGAGCCCAAAAGCATTCAAGTCTAATGGGGCAGGTAATGTGTCTTCTATTTCTGAGTGAATCCCAGTATCCATCTCTTAAAACAAACACAATTAAAAAAAAAAAAAAGTCACATTTGCCATTTAGGTTTATTTTCATGGTTTTGTCTCATTGACCTTCTTGCTAAGGCTGGCTCAGTGAAGTTATACTTTTGGTGCTGAAATTATGGCAACTGAATCAGGTGAATATAATTCCACCTTAGGGCCCCAACTGCTTCTGAGCTGTTTCTTCTTCTATTAATTCCGTCGTCTTCTTCTTCCATAACCTTAGGTTCCCACGCTCAAAAGCACATGAAACTTGGCACACTTGTCAGGATTTCTGGCACTGGTTTAGCAGAATAACAGCTTAGGTGGAGCTACAGACACTCGACCAATATTTAGTTTCATCACTTTTTCAGTCAGGCTGCTTCATCAAAGTTTATAAAACTTTGTCTTCTATATCCTTGAGGAGGTGCTGACCCATTTTACTAACAAGACCCATAAGGTTCACATGGAAAACTTAAGAAAAAGGTCGTTTTTATACTATTCTTATATAGTGTGCACTTTGAGATTGATGGTTGAAGGAAAAGCATTTATCAATTTGGATTTTTGGCCATGAATTTTACTCAAGAAGTTGAGTTTACTCATCTCAAGGAGTGCTACTCAGACCTTGATATAATCTAATGAAATACAATATATGATATTGTATGGGAGATGACCCATAGGGATTAAAAATCTGAATATTTCAGCCTCTGCTGCTCAGATATTGACCATTCTGGATTAAAACTCTTTTATCAACTCTGTCTCCTACAATTTGCGTTTATGTACAACTAAATTGTTTCCCCAATTACGTTATGTTGGCAAATATAATCCCTGCCTGGGTTATGGTCACAGGCAACATTTTTTTGAATGAATAAGGCACTACATTTATATATCACTTTTGAGTTGAAGAGAGGAAGTCGGGGTGGATGGCAGGCGTACAAGATGCAGGACTCTGGCACCACAGACCTGGATTCATATCCTGAGTCCCGCTTGTAGTTAGATTCAGGCAACAAAAGCACTTCGGTTAAGGTTAGTGAAAGATTGTGGTTTCAGTTAATAATTGATTGGTGACTTTTTTTCTGTATTAAACAAAGACCAAGATCTTTCCATAACCTCAACCAAGTGCTGCCAGCATCTAAACATACCCACAAAAAGTTTAATATTGTTGTAGTTATTTGTCACAAACAGGCTCAGGAATGTGACAAGGAGGGAGTATGCTTTAAAACAAATATTATTTTTCAAAACTGAAGCTTACAAAACAAGGTGTTTAGAACAAAGTGTAAAACCAAAAGAAGATGAGGTAAGGTAGATGTTGGCAGGAGGAAGGGAGAGAGAGAGAGTGACCACATGGACTAGTTTTTATAGCTTGGCAGGCTCAGGTGAACCATATTACACTGATGACCCTCCACTGTCAGCCAATATCCAGAAGGCAGCCTCTGAGACAGTGGGAGGGGCGACACATAGGATATTGTACTGCAAGATCAGATATTTCGGAGGAAAATTATATGAAATCCATTTTTATTGAACATTTGACTCATACATTCAGTATCGGCATTTTTGCAACTTGCCAAACACGTTAATTAACATTTTCTCATAATATGAGAGAAAACATAATTCAGCCAGCATTTAATTTCTAGCAAAACATATTTGCTGTTGCAATTTTGTCATATATAATTTCTATGAGACAGAGTTGCTTTTATAAGTCTTCCAATTTTATGGAGTTGCAAGGCTAAATTATTGAGTGTCAATTTAATTAAATGTCTTTGAGGTCAGGTCAGATAACCATGTGGACGCATATAGAAGCCCTATAGAAGGCATAATGCCAAAAACATCCATTGCAATTTGTAATGAAATCCTTCCCTTCTTACGTGAAATCAAAGAACTTGTCTTTCCTTAACTGAAATCCCATTTGATTGAATGATCTCCTCACCAACTCATTAATATCATGTTTCAACAAGAAATACATCACATTAAGGAAGTAAAGGTACCCTTTCACAGGGCCTTAAACTACGGTGTGAACAAAGCCTTAGAGACAGCAGCTTACAGACACACACAAACAATCTCACTAAACGTATGCTCAATCATGCATCTCTGTGCTGTCACATACACTTAACAATGCGGCCCATCATTTATTGTAGATTAATCCTCGTTCCATGCAGTGTCGGGACCTGCACTTTACCTTGTTTTATCGTCATTAAAAAGGAAAGAGATTGAAGAGCACAGGAGCGTGCGGGACGAGCGAGTACAAAAGAGCACAGAGGCGAAGAAATATCCAGTAAATGGTGATATTGCGTGGGGAGGCAGGGAAAACTGCAAGGCAAAAAAAAAAAAAAAAAAAAAAAAAAAAACTGAATGAACCTTTGACAGATGAAAGCAACAGTGGATAAGACTGGAATACAAAAGGGGAAGATAGACAGACAAAGAGAACGAGATGTTCCAGGTTAGATTTTAACACCTTGGTGTTCCAGTAATTTTGAAATATATGGTGTTAGATGGTGCTGTAGGTCACAGAAACAGAACGTACCAGTCAAGACGGAGACAGGATTTGAGCCAGGTGCATGAAAGCAAAAAGAAAGAGGTGTACAGGATTAAAGGTGGAGAGGTGTAGAAAGATTGAAGCTTCCTCTTTTAATGAACCCTACAGCGTCGGCGCTCCCCTCCATGCTGCAGCTCCTAGCCTCTGCCCCGGCTGTCAAGACTATGTCCGAGCTGTACAGAGCAGCCGTGACAGCTGCAGCAAGCCTTCTTTGAAGTCCGGAGTGCAGCAACAGGGTAGATAATGACCCCGCCAATCTCCTCCCACTGCCCTGTCTGCTTCCCCTAGCCTCTGCGCAGGGCAGAGAGGGAGGCCTAACGAGCAGACTTTTCTGAACAACTTTCACTGAAGGCAAATGCATTAATTCTTGATCTGCTACCACCCTTTATAGTGCTCAGTCTTCCGAGGGAGCAAGGATGAGTCAGGGTGAGGGAGAGTCACTAATGCATGTTTCAGAAAAAAAGACCACAACAGCATCAACAAAAAAAAAAAAACACGACACAGACAAAAGTGGAAGAAGGCAGGACGCAGAAATGGTAAGAGAGATCTGCATCTTTGTTGAGCAGCATGACAGAGAGCAAGAGAGACAAGACTGAGAAGCACAAGTGACTGCTGAATTTAATGATATTGAGGTAAATAAGCTTCCATCTCCCCAACAGTTACAGGGGGTGGCTGTCCGTTATCTGGCATAATTAATTAACGTTTGCCTGCTTAAAATCCCAACTCAGGTGCCGCCCAAGGAAAGATGTTGAATGCTTCTTCATTTGGGCTGTCAGGGTTACAAAGAGGAGAGGTAATCCAAATCAGCTCTGCCAAGGACAGCTGCTTCATCACAATTATAACAAGGTGTCTGCCTGCTGCATCCATACCTGCGGCGTTTCAAACAGGTTGAGGCTAATTTATCCATAGCTCTTCCTGCCAGCCACGGTCTTACTTTTCTCCAGGAGATGTTTGATGTTAACCAAAGCTCCCGCCGTTGATCCATTAGTGAGATCAGGTTCAATATGGCAAAATGGAACCTTCATAGTGAAATGATTCCTCATAACAAAAGCTTCAGGGAGATGCGTGAAAAGAAAAGAATCAAGTTATTGGTGTCAGAGTCGTGTTTAAATGGTGACAGATAATAGCAATTTTTGTAGGTTTAGACTGAACTCATTTTTACTTCCATTTCCTGCGGGTGAGGAAAAATACAATTACTGCCTCCACCGCAGAAGCAACAATCATTTCATGCTTTTATTCCTGCAGTTTAAACTGTCTGGCATGTTAGCATATATTCAAACAACAGGTTATCTACGTTATTCTGTGGCTTATTTCCACGCATTTGAGTCTGTTTCTTTTTTTCTGTACATCTGATGATGAATGGGCTGTTGATGCCCTGAGAGATCTTTACCTGCAAGACACTGTATATCACATCAAAAGCAAACAAAACACAAACGCGCTATCAACTCCAGCAGGAATTGTACCGTAGGGTCCATATATCACGCTATTTTAAGGCACACACATTTCAGACAGAACAAATAAAACTGAGCCCCCAGGGAGGAACCAGTATGAAATGTCTCAAAACAGCTGCTGCTTTTACGCTCAGAGTAACCATTGTTTATCACCTGCCCAGCATAAATTAACAATACCCTTTGCTTTACATTGTGTGGGACACTCATCATGCATCAGGACAGTTACTCTATCATGTCACATCTGAATGTCAAAATATTACATGCCAGATTTCAGTCAGTGTAATCACAACAACTGTCTGGATCTTTTCTGAAACTGCAGCCACTTTAAAGGGTTAGTATACCCCCCCCCCCCAAAAAAAAAGAGCTCAGCCATGCATTTAGTTTCCAATTTACATGCTCAAGCTTTGAGATATCCAACTCTTAACATTGTGCCGCTACACTAACACAATTTAGGTTTAAAGAAGTTTGTTTGAGCTGCTAAAAGCATTGAAAAATTCAACAGCAAAGCCTTGACAGACCTTTCTGTAAAGACTTTTCCTTGGGACAAGAAATAACACTGCAATATGTTGGTGTGACCATGCTTTGCCTTCAAAACAGCTCCAGTTCTCCTCAGTACACACAGGTACTTGGCAGGTCGGTTGTTCCTGCATCTTGGAGAAGTTGACACAGTTCTTCTGTGGATTTAGGCGTCTCAGTTGCTTCTGTCTCTTCATGTAATCCCAGACTGACTTGAGGATGTTGAGATCAGGGCTCTGTGGGGGTCATATCATCTGTTGCAGGACTCTTTATTCTTCCTGTTGCTGAAGATAGTTCTTTGTGATTCTGGCTGTATGTTTGGGGTCATTGTCATGCTGCAGAATAAATTTGGGACCGATCAGACACCTCCCTGATGCATTATGGATAAGAATCTAAACATCTAAAGTACCTAAAACGTTTGCGCATTACTGTACATGTGTATCTACCCACTTACATTTATGTTTATTTTCTTTCAGCCAGTCAGGTAAAAATAGACTCTAAAATTTCAATTGGCTGTCAGGTTTTGGGCATCACATTGTCATAGTATCAGAGGATCCTGATTTGTGCTCCTGCATTCAGTTTTATGAAGTGTCCTTGAGCAACACCTTCAATCCCTGTCAGCTCTAGCTGCTCTGTCATGCTTGTCTACCTTTGGAATATATAGCAAACAGAGAATTTACCAATGGGGATAAATGAGGTATCACTAGTTATTATCTTTATCACACACATTACCTGAATGAAACTGCAGTACAGCCTGAAGGAATGCAGTAAGTATGTTCAAGGTTGTATGGCAGCTCCATGACCATCTCCACCACCAAGCTTACTTCCTTATCAGTTGCTTAATTTGTTGATTTACAATTGGACAAACTGTAAATGCTCCCCACAGTGAGTGGAGCTGAAGCCCTCTGGAAAGCCTTCTGCTCCAGTGTCTCCACACTGCTCAACATATGTGGCAATAGATCAAGCACCTGTTTCTGCCTGTCACATCTGCGCTCAAACCTCTGTGGCTCTTATCTGCTTGACAGATACAGATGACCATGCATCCGGAGGCTGATGCAGATGATGAATGAACGGGTTCGCTCTGTGTGTTACTTTCTCTCTCTTTTCTGTCTTCAGACGAGCAGTGCAGAGAGTTATTATTAAACCGAAGCATCTCTACAGCCTGTCCAGTGGTTGAGAACACTCTGCTCTGATTAAATAAACCAAGCGGCATCACACACATTTTCAACTCTCGCTTCATTTCCTACACTTTCTTCTTCTTGTGCTCATCTTTGTCATAGTTTTCATGTTCTCTTTTCATTAGCCCTGACATCCATAAAGTGAAAGCCGGGCTTGGGATCTTCAGAGCTGGCACAGCACCACTTTGCTGTCTTGACAAGAACTCAGAGAGGAGAGCAGAGGGAGGAACATTTACTCATTCTGTTTGCAGCAAAGGGAATGGGCTCCCTGCTCTGGCTCCCTTTGATTGTAATCCTATCTAGGCCAGCACAAGACACTGGAGACTTCATCCCTGAATCTTCGTTTGCATGGATAAACAGGAGATGGGGGCCAAAAGTATAGAATGTTTTTGCCTTTCAGCAAATTTTCTAAGTGCTGCTATGGATCCCACAAAAACTTCACACAGATAAAAGTTGTTTCATTGTTATTTTGTTGTTGCTGTGGGGTATACTGTAATGTTGTAAGGCTGTATGCTTCTTCTCTGCTTTGCAAAATGCTATCTTTAGATAAGTGATGCTCATAAGTTGTGACTGTGGTGATGCTGCTGGCATTAATGCGCATGAAGTAACGGAAATATACGTCTTCATGCACTGTGTGTATACAGCAAAAGCTCATCTCTCCATAGATGCTCCTAAAACTATCAAAGCTAAGACAAAAATTCTCACATTCTCACCCAGTCAGATAGAGTTTTAAATCAGTTAGGCAGGACAATTTTACCAAATTCTGCCGTAATATATTTTTGAAACAGTTTGATTTAATTTGTTTGCGGTTTTTTGTAGCTTTAAACCAAATCCAAAAAGCAAAGCAGTATGAAATGAATGTATAAATTATTCATAAATATACACTTAAGCGTCACAAAAGATCTCTGTGGCTGGGGGCTTCTGTAGTCAGTAGCCTCACTATTCCCCTCACTGTCAGCATTTAAACCTGTACATCAGCCTGACATGCTGATGCCACAACAGATGTATTGGTTGCTGGTGCGTTTAAGCTATCGAGTGCTTGGAGACTTCACAGAAATATACAAGCAGCTTCTTCTTCCACTCTGTGGTGAAGTCATTTAAAAAGTAATGAAGAGAAGATGCGTGCAAGTCAATCTCGCAGCAAGCAAGCAAGCAAACATGATCACTGTAGCGTGGGTGCATCATGCATATGCAGCCTGTCTCATGCATAAGATTTGCACTTTCTCACTTTGCTTCAGTGTATCTTCTGATGAGAACGTCTCCTCGTCAGTGCAGTTGTGGTGACGTGATGTTCATCACATTTGCCCTACTTACTGAAGCAACACCAAAGACATCAGTTATATAACTTTTTTTTAAGAGCTCACAATGAAATCATCAAAATCCAATGTCAACAACAAATCCTGCTGCTGGAGGTGATTCACTGAATCTCAATCCATTTATTTTCTTAAATTTGACTTTATTTTGTAAGGATACATTGCAAACAGGCATTAATGTCACTAAAAACATGAAAAATGGGATGATTTTATTGCTGATTTGGTAAGAAGCAATGAGGTAACATGGAATTTTGTGTAATGGATTTAATGTGTTTATCTGGAAAAGAAGTAAAACATTTATTGATTTTATGGCCATTTGTGTAACAAGCTGTAAACACAACACTGGCATATTGTCACCTTATAAAAAGTTGATTGTTTTTCATATCTTTTTTATTGCTTTTATACTAGGGTGGTATTCCAAAAAGCGAGTTTAGTGAAAACTCTGAGTTTGTTAACCCTGATGAGATAAGGGAAACTCTGGGTTTTCAGTTTCAGAAAGAGAGGTAACAAAAACTCAGAGTCTGTTGGTAACCATGGTAACCTTAACTGCTCAATGGCAGATTTTCTTCATCAAACCCTGAGTTTCTTTCTCTCTCTCTCTTCCCTCTTACAGAGCCAGACACGCAGTTTCATGCCCTCATTCATTCAGTCCATATCAAAGCACGTATCAAAGCACATTAATTAGCAGAGATTTACTGTATGTCAGAATCAAAATCCTGTTTGGATATTAGTTTGCTACTCAAGGACTATGTAAAGTTATCACTTTCATGCACATCAGTCATTTGTTTGAACAGCGGTTTTTGCTGTCACATTCAAATATTACACAGTATTATTAATTCACTCTCAGCTTAGAATAAAACCTCTGCATGTCCTTCCTTTTGCCAGTGGAAGTTTTTTTTTTTTTTTTTTTTAAATGAACACTTGTACTCTGCTCAAAGTAGACAGCTATCAGTTTGTTAAAGCAGTTCCTGCACTGAAATGTTTTTTGAAATCTCAGTTGCAATTTGAAAAATCAGTATGTGGCTTTAGACATGTACGATCAATGAATAATTATCTCTATCACTTATGAAGTGGTCGGTCACACTGATGGAACATTATTCCTACAATAATGGAGATTATATATTAATATTTGAGTGAGCAATATCAAGCAGCATCACTGAATGCTGTTGAGCCAAGATACAAATAGATGTATACAGTTTTAAAGTCTACTGTATTTTGACCTTGATGCCTTTTCAAATGCAAATCACCAAACACATTATTACTGGATCAGATTGTGAGTTTACAGTCACGACTCTGTCTTTGATCTATTTTTTTTTTTTTAATCTTTAACTTTAAATACATATTTCATTTGCACTTGCTGCCTCCTGTGTTTTGTCCCCCATCAGATTAAAGCTGAACAAATATATTTAAAATGTAATGTAGCTACAGCCTGATACACAGTCAGATACCACTTTATCATCCATTAAGGAAATCTAAGTCTGGTAAATAATGAATTAATGGACAACCCTGAATAAAACTTTGTATTAACTTATTGATACGTCCCCCCACTCTGAGACTCAGACTCTTTTTTAAAAAAGATAAATGTGCACCATCTAATTACACATGCATTAATAACTCTGCATCCACTGGATTAAAATGGAGGCTCTGTCTTTTATTTACCTGTTGCCCTGGTGAATCATAGTATTGGAGCTCCATTGATGATGGCTTTTTTCATTCATCATGCACACAACTCAGAGGTGATTGAACCGACTCTGATCAGCTGTTCTGGTACTAAAAAAAAACTCAGAGGTTCCCATCTTGGGGTTAATCAACTCAGAGTTCAGGGTTTGACTCAGAGTTTGTTGAACCTGCTCTCTGGAATGGACCCCAGTATTGTAGACAATAAACAGTGACATATCCAAGATGTGTGAGTGAACTGGTTTCTGATTTGACATATGAGACATATAAAACAATATGAAAGACATATAAACAACAACAAGAACACAAACCAACCCTCAGTTCTAACAAGTCCTGGACTGGCTATAGGAAAGTAAATATTAAGTGAGAGGAAAAATAAGTACATCTGACAGACTGATACTGTTGAATCATTTTAGCATATTAGATACTTACAGAACACCCACCTTCTGTCCACCTACAGATTCACTTCAATATATCCATGAATACTGATTGAGAACAGATCAATAAACACAAAGGGCATCTATAGCAATGTAAGAGCACAATGCAGGATTAAAAAGTCAGTTCATTTTAATATTTAAAGTATCTGTCCTTCTCCCACTCTGTCCAAACTTAACAACACAGGGAGAGAAAGCTGAGGGTCTCTGGTGAACTGGTGGATAATGGCAGCTAAGGAACATAGAGCCAGGTATTGGCACACCAATTTCCTGCTCCCAAATCTGCTTCAGCTGGGTTGTCAGATGATCGGATCAGAGTTAAGGGAGTCACTGGAGTTATAAATTATGGAGGTGGAGCGATTCTGGGCAGGATCCAAAGTGAGAAGAGAATCAATTGGGGACCCAGGAGGGTGATTAGGGAAATGGGGATAATTGGATTTAATGAAATGTCTAACTTGAAGGAAACAAAAAAAGTGGGATTTCGGCAGGTCAAACCTGTAACCTGCCTAGTAGTACTAAATAAAGTTGCCCGATTTTTAGGGAGTTTTGCTTTCCTAATGCATGAAGGGTTATTAACCCATAGAAATGAGGACACCATCTGATCTAGCTGACAAAAAATGACTTTCTCATTAAAACTGGAATGTGTTGGAACAGTTATAGAAATCTGGGGAGGATCACTATCTTTATAAGGTTTCCACTGCCAACTGGGGACAAAGGGAAAGAGGAGCGCGAAAGTTTTTAGCAAAAAGATCATTAAATAAAGTTGTAATAAACGCCCCCAAGTATCTAAAACCTTCAGAGACAACTCTGAATGGATAGAGAGACCATGGTATTTTCTTAGATAGTGCACTGTATTTGCTAAATTGAATTAAAATGTCATATAAGAGCAGATTGTCTGTATATAAAGACAGTTTGTGAGTGATACCCATCCTTGTGATACCCTCAAATCACCCCTCCTCTCGAAGCCATATGGCTAAGGGTTTAATGGCCATAGCAAAAAGGAGGGAAGAGATAGGACATCCCTGTTTGGTGCCATGGCAGAGGGAGGGGGGAGACCTCATGCCACTGGTGAGAACATAAGCAACAGGAGATTTGTCGAGCAGCCTAATCCAAGCAATAAAATCATAACTAAAGCCAAATTTTTCCAGGACATAATAAAGGTGTTTCCACTCAACCCTGTTGAAGGGGTTTTTTCAGCATCTAAGGTTATTATTACCTCAGAAGTGTCAGGGCTGGGGGAGCTGATTATATTGAGCAGCCTTCTGATGTTATAAGAGGTCCGTTGAAATCAGAGTTGATAGGGCCTGTTGTAAATGTGAAATTAAAACCTTAGCTAAGATCTTTTGGTCCAAATTTAAGAGCGATATGGGCCTATAATTACATTCAAGAGGGTCTTGATCTTCTTTTAATAAGAGACAGATGTTGGCTTTGGATGAAGTTGAAGGTAGTCGGTCATTAATGAAGGATTCATTGTAAACTTTTTCTAGAAGCAAGGGAATTAAATTAGAATATACTTAATAAAAATCTAATATATACCTGTCCAGGCCGGGCGATTTACTATTTTGTAGCAGCCTGACTGCATCTTGTACTTCAACAGTTGAAACTGGGGATCCTGGCTTGTTAGTGGGGTAGTCGCTGATTTTGGGGAATGTGATCAGCTCTAGAGGGTTAAAATCAGGGAAAAAAAGAAAAATAAATCTGTCATCATCCCTAACAGGGGTATAAATGCATTGCTAAAATCACAGGGAACCTGCTCAACCTGCCCAAGACAGCAACAAAGCGACAACTGGGGTCTTCAATAGGTTTTGAGGATTCAGATGTTACATTTTTGCTGGTTACAATGGCTGCCCCTCTCGTCCTTTTGGAAAACTTGGAGTGAAATACATGACTCATCCAGGGTCTCCTAATACATGAAATCTCAAAGGGCCTGAGATGGTTTTCCTGGAGGAGGTAAATATCCCCTTTAAGCTGTAGTAGGTGTGCCATTACTTTACCCCTTTTGATGACTCCATTGACACCCCTAACATCCCATAAGACAAACCGACAGTCCTTGCCTTGGGATGTTATTGTGCTACACATTGCTCACACTAGGCTGTAGAGAAAATGTGTGTTGGGGGGGGAATAACATAACAACATAGCCAAAGGGAAAAAGAGAGAGAGAAAAACATTGATAAATAAATAAAAATAAAAACCCAACCCTGTTAATAAATGCAAAACCCTTATAAAGCTTCCCGTTCTTTCCACGCTAACTAATCCCTTTTGGTTGCAATTCCCATTAGTCAAAATGCAATCCTATGAAAGTGCAGACAGTAATTACTAAGGGAAAAATTGAAAACGCCTCAAACCTTGATTCCACCAGGCACAGCTGCGTCACCTTCCAGCTGCAACGTGTTTTTCCATCCTCTGCACGGCTTCATACCCCAAGCATTTCAGAAGCGGAGCGACTGGGGTCAAGCCAGTTGCCTTTTAAATTCAGTTGTGTTGCTACTACAGTAATTACAGTAGCCTAAACTGAACAGGCACCTTTAGCAGTGCAAGTCTTTGTTGACTTGCTCAGATTCTGTTGATTTGGTCATTTTTTTTCCTTGATTTTTGTGCCTCTAGTTTGGGTAAGTGGGCTATGTAGTTAAATGGTTTCTTTATTTGTCTCTTTTAATTGTGTTTATTGTCGATAAATGATCGGGAGTCTGCACGGAGTGTTTTATTTTGAAAATTGACTGGATGCTTTATGCTGTTTCTGTGTCTGACTTCCTGCCCCATTTGATCTGCTCTGTGCAGCTTGACGCAGCTTCTGTCAAAAATAGACTAGTATATAATAGTTGCATATGTTAAGTGGAGCAGAGAGCCGCTTCTGAGATGTTTCTGAAATACGCTGTGGCGCATCTGGTGGAACCACAAGCATTAACTAGAGTGCATGCTTGTGATTAGAGACAACATTCAGTACAAATGCAGAAAGTCAATAATAGGCAACACTAACTATGATTCTACTGTACAAAATTAGACCTAAATATTACATTTCCATAAGAACCATTTCCATAAGATAATGAGACAATTAAAAAACATTGGGGTCTACTAAAATGTGACCCTTCTTTACAGCATATTTCTGCTTCTATGCCTGCATTTATTATAAAAGGGGTGAGAATAGAAGGACTCTAACTAACTCTAACTAACTGGCTCTCTAAGGAGGTATATGGAAATTATAAATGTGGTAGTTGTACGCATTGCTCTTATGATACTAAAGAGTTTTGTCACCCTCACACAGATAAAATGTATAAAATTAGAGAGTTTAAATGTCTACACATGTCATCTTTCTGCTGAAGTGTCCATGTGGCTTTATATATATATTTATATATATATATATATATATATATATATATATATATATATATAGGCCAAATAAAGTGTAATCTGAAACTGAAGCTGAACATAAAGCAGCTATATGAAATGAAAACATGGATTACGCTATTGCGAGGCACTGCAAGGAAAGAAATCATGGTTCTGCTACCTCCCTTAAATTCACAGGGATTGGGAGAGTCACTTCTAACCCTAGGGGTGGCAATATCATAAATCAGTTATTGAAAAGGGAAGCATATTGGATATATACTCTCAACTCCTTGGAGCCACATGGGTTGAATGAGGCATTAGACTGAATCAATTTTTTAACCTGTGCTTGTATGTCTAACCTACATTATTTCTCTGTGCCTGCAGATGACCTCATATGTGGGTGAAGTTGTGCTACTTAACCCCTCCTAGCTCAACCTTTTCCCTCCCCTCCCTTATTAAAAAAGTTATATTTAATATCTACTCTAATAGTATTCAGCTCCTCTGACTTTTGAAATGTATTATGATGAAATGTATAATGTATTTTGTATAGTACCCTCCTTCTTCTAATATATATATATATATATTTTTCTACTTTTTTTCTCCAGTGTCACAAATCTAGCTTTATAGCTTTCCCATTGACCCACAATGTTTACAATTACTATTGGTCTCAAATTTTTGTTGTACATCATAATGTCCAAATGTGTCCCACAGTCCAATACTCACAAACTTGGTACCCCCTGCACCTCGGAATAAAGACAAAAGAAGAAAAAGCAAATTTAAAACCTGCAGAGTATTATAGATGCATTTTGGAGAACATTTAGGCATTAGATGAAAGTCAAGTTGTGAGGGGTATCATGATCACTGGAATAAAGAGATGAGGAAAACAGCTCAATAACATATCGACACAAACAATTAATGTCTTTCAGAGTACAAACAAGTGCTACAGCCCTGGGGGCAGGCTCCCTGCTGTGGCCCATGTTAAATGGGATGCCTTGACATTTTCAGTTTCAGTCTTAATTTCAAATGCTTGTCACATTAAGGGGAGAGACGATTTGTCTTTTATTGACACTAAAAATGCCAATTTTTTTTTCAAAGTACAGTTGAAGCTGATGAGAATGTCATTAGATTTGCAAGTATTTGGCCATGATCAACAAATTTAAGTTTTTACCTGATGATAGTGCTATATAAAAACCACCAAACCAAACCAACCAACCATAAGGGACCACCAATAATTTGAATCATTTTATCTTACCATTTCAGTTATTGTTTGATGTTTTGTTGTTGGGATTATCATGCTAAATGATTTATATTTATTTTTGTATCACAAATTATCACAAAAGTGATTTTAGGCTACAAATTCTTCCTAATGGGGACATGACTGTCTGTACCACATTCGTTTCCAACAGACATCACAGTTCACTCAGAACCATTTGACCATACTGATGATTGCCAGTAGGATTCACTGGGCACCATGGATATCTGTATAAAATGTAGGCTATTGACAATCCATCCATGAGATATTTCAGTCTGGGCAAGTGGTGGACCAACATTTCCTGTTACCTGAATCTTTGCAAAAGGAAAGCAATCATTCCTAATTACACCTGTGATACAATGAAAACAGACACCAGCAGAGCTTTGACTAGTACTCTACCTAAAATCTGTCCTTTGTGTAGGAAACACTCACCCCCTGTAGTCTTCAAAGATGGCTGTAGTAAGTTTGCAGTTTATTCCTTCACGGAGAACAGAAGCCATGGGTTAGCTGGTCAGTTTCAGTTGATTCCCATAGTAAGTTTTCAAGGTGTCAAAATTATCAAAATGTCTATAGCCACTTCTCAAACCACTCCTGCAGCAACTTTTCAAATGTTCAGTCTTTTTTTGCTAAAATATAGCTAAATACACATCATCTGTCTCAACACTCACACATGACCCACTTGAGCTTGCGAGCAGGTGTGTTTTGGTTAGCACCTTTTTAGCGCTTTCTCTGCTATTGGCCAAAAATGTTCTGTCCTTGTGAGTGTTTCGTACTAAAAAGAAATATTTTGGGCAGAGTATTGCTTTAAAGCTGCTCTCCATATGATACCATGATCTCTGTTTTATCTTCACTCTTCAAAGATAATTCAAAACATCTCTGCTGTTGGATGGAAATCCCAGGGAGTATTTCTTCTGTGTGTTTCTTATCAGGAAGGAAGAGGGAAAAAATTGATCCAAGATACTTTGTGTTTAATCGGTGTGTCTTGATGTCTCTTAAACTCCAACAGGGTCATGAAGATTTTACAGCCCATAAAACACACCAATAGTCCTTAAGTTTAAAACAGCAGATGGAAAGATGTGTATATGTATTTAAAAATGCAGACATCTTAGCCTTAATCACTGAGTGGAACTGTAATATTTACCCAAATCACCATAATAACTTCTTGGGTGTTAAGGATGGTCACACATGGGAAATCCTGCAAATGAATAACTAAATACAAACACTAAAAACCACTGCTCACTGCAACTATACAATAATCAAATGGATATCTTTACCACCTCCATCCCATTACACATTTAGAAGAAGACATGTCATGTTCTGGTGTCACTTCAGCATAAAAATTCTAAGTTACATCTCACTGCCATTTAGGATCTATGGGCCATGTTGCCAAAGTAGCTCTGTGAAGCATAGGCACAATGGTGTTTTTAACTAAATGCAAACATCACCATGCTAACATGCTCACACTGTTGTTTAGCAGGTGTAAACCATCACAGTTTAGCATGTTAGCATGGTAACATTTGCTCATTAGCATAAGGACAGCTTAGGCTGATGGGAAAGTAAATACGTTTGTAGGTATTTGGTCATAAACCAAAGTATTGGACAAGCTGAAATTTTAACCTGTTGATGGCACTAAATAGGTCAGGGGATCACCAAATGTATCCTGAGGGTAACATCAATATCTGTAAAAAAATTTACAGCTATTCAGATATTTCAGTGGGAAAAAAAACAAAAGTGTAAACCTCATGGTGGCTCCTTTAGGGGATCACCAAAGTCATTAGGATTCATCCCGTGCCAAATTTCGAATTTTGTTATATTTCACTGAATAAGTGATACATTTGACTTGGTAGTGGCACAAGAAAAGTCAGAGGATTACTAAAGTCATCAGAATTTATTATTGAGAGACCTTGCAAATATGAAGGCAATTTTATGGCAATCCATCCAACAGTTGTCAAGATATTTCACTCTGAACCACAAATGGCAACTTCATGGTGGAACTAGAAAAAAAAGGGATTAAACTAAATTTTGTGGCAGTCCATCCCACAGTTGTTGAGATATTTCAGTCAGGACCAACCGATCGACCGTCGTTGTAAGAGCCAAACCAAAAGTAAATTTTAACCTTGGACCATTGCTAATACAAACCCTCAATACCTGCATGATTACTCTTGAATTTGAGGATTTTTTTTTTAAAGTCTCTAATAATGTGTCTCTTCTTTTCTGCCTGTGATAACCACAACTTGAGCTGGTGAGTAATATGTAGGCCTGTTTTAATTGCAGCTGTGATTTTCAGAGGTGCCTATGTAGTTATAATTTACTATTTTAACTGTTTAACAACTTAGTATTAAAATGACAGTAAAAATGGTTAGTTGCAGGGGAGGGTAAAAACATTTACAGCCAAAATTGATGGTGAACTATAGTGCAAAATTAAGTTTTGGATACAATTAAATATTTGTAATCAGGAGCAGTTTATCAGCAGCAGCACTGCTCCACCTCTTGAAGGCACTTCTCTTCTATTCTCTTTAAAAACTCCTTCAAGTGATTTATTCCTGTCTCATTTTGTTTCGTCAGTTTGTTAGTTTTCCACTGTGAGGCATAGAAGCAGCACCAGCATTCCTGTAATGTTGTAGTTTTACAGAATGACCCCTCCTGTTTCTAATAAATGGGAAAAGTTAACATATTTTAATATAATCTTTTTTTGTCTGTGGGGGGTTAGAGAACCCACATCTAACAATATCTATTGTATTACTACAAAGCCACAGATTCACATATTTAGTGTCATAAAGATTCAAGTGTTAAATGTGTCCAATTTTTGTTACAAAAATTCATTGATCAGTAGAATAAATCAAAAGATCATTATGCACAGAGCACTGAACACCGCACTGAGCTGGGAAATGAGTTGCGCCGTTTGTTCACTTGCTACATGTACAGTGTAACAATTAGTTGAAAAACCCATTTGCAGTCAGCACACTAAATGCCTCTTTTTCTGACACAATATGTCCTTGTTTATTTCACCTTGGAGATAACTGCTCATCAATATCTCTTAATATCCCACCTAATGGCCGCATCAGTAGAGTGTGTCTTGGGATGAACTGATGAGTACCTGCTGAGATGTACAATTGGGGAGAAATGTGTCGTGATAAAGGTAATAAAATGATGAGCATCAAGACAATATCAGTTTCCCTGCTGTGCTAAAGGTAACGGTGTGTTATTAACTCTTTTCACCCACTCACTTCCTCTTCCCACAGACTTATTCTACTAGAGCTCAAATTAATTCCAAATTAATTAGTTCCAAAACCTGAGGTTAATATATGTAGAAATGCCCCCTGCAAGTCAAAAACCCCAGGCTTTATCCTGCCCAGAATGCTTTGTTTGCAACATCTTTTATACCTTGATGTCAGGTTGTCGCGCATGCCCGTCCGTTCCATAGCCTTGATTGCTAAGGTTTTTGCTAAGGTTGTTCCATTGTGTTGTTCACTCATATATTATGGATTAGATTCCAGCTCTAACATGTATGGATGTATTTGAGGAGTTGACATAAAGAACAAGAAAAAGTAGTGAAATCCTACTACTATAGTTTGTTTCATGGTTTGTTGACGTAGCCTCCTGAGCAGCCATCAGTCGGCAATGACGCAACTTCTGGAGGCTAACCAATCAGAAAAAAATGCCAAGATATTCTGGTAGAAACCCAGATTAAAAATATATACCTGGAAATGTGCAGAAGATGTACACTTTAACAACCAATCTGCAAAGTTTTAGATGGTAGCTTGACTTGGTGCCTCTCCAAACTCCCAAAACAGTTACTAAAACTAGTTGTTTTACATGCTGGAGGCATGAATCTAAAACTGCACAGTTTATTCAGACTCTGAGTTTGAAACTGACATGCTTTTCCAGTTTTTCAGTATCTGAGAACAATGACAGTCTTGCAGGTGATGTTATGTTATGTGGTAATTCATCATTCAGTTGTTGCTTCATTTCATCTCACCTCTTTTAGGAATAGTTTGACATTATGGGAAATAGCTTATTCACTTTCTTGCTGAGAGTTAGAAGAGAAGATTTATTTCTGTACAGTAAATAAAAAGCTACCTCCAGTAGCTGGCTAACTTAGCTTAGACAACGTCTAGAAATGAGGAAGCGGCTAGCCTGACTCTGTCCAAGGGTGAGTGAAATCACAAATTTGATAGCCTGAGCAGCTCCTTTCTACCATCTGCCTTTGATAGGAATTCAACATACTAAATAACAGCCATCAATAATGGCTAACTTGTGCAAACAGTGCAGGACATATTACAAAAATCTGATGACCGGCCACAGACACTCAACAAAGGCCCAATGGTTTGAACGGTGTCAGGGGCTATGGTGTCAGGTTAAGGGCTATGGTCGTATAGAAAAATGATTGTGTTTTGTCCAAGGTGAGCAGCAAGTTCTATCTTTTGTGTGTTCACCAAACAAACAGAAATACAAAAAACTACAATTTCCTCCAACTATAAAGGGCCATGTTACTTGTCAAAATACCTTCAAGCACTCCCACTACTAGAAGGCCAGCATATATTGCACAGTATGGACATTATATGCCCATCCACAATTTTATTCCTTTTGATATGCTGTGTAATACTTCCTCACAATGCTCCTGTGTCATTGACATGCGTCTTTAATTTAGCCTAAGAGAAGTGAAGAGCTCTGCGTAAAGGGATATCAGTGTTTGAATGAGGATGCCTGATTGTTGCTGAAGACAGAAAATGTAGCTATCATCTCAAGAGGATTTAAGAGCACCTGGCCCTCCACTGCTTTGAGATGCAAGTAAATGACCCTTTTTTCAGATAATATGGAGGAGCCCGCTCATTGTAAGCAATTTCATTGAAAATGCTGCATAGTATTATTACAAGACAATTGGGTCTGAGCTGAATCCGGGGAAGGTTATCAGGCGAGCCGAAACTCAGCAGTTCCATTTCGAACATTAATCATTCTGATTATTTCTCAACAACGAGTTTAGCTTGAAGAAAGGGTGGTTTGGGGGGTATGTCTCTCATTAGCCAAGGAGAAATGATGTCTGCTCTGGTGGAAAAAAAATCCTTTCTCTCTTAGTCAACCTGTGTGAACGTCTGGACCGTGAAAATTGAGCAACAACAATGGTCCTCCTGCCAAAAGCCCACATTTGTTCGGCTGCACAACATTGAGCTGGTGATTTCTGTCCATCTGTTCTCCAGCACAGCCCGATATTCAAGCTAATCACCATGACTGCTATCATCAGCGCTGGTCATTCAGAAGGGCTGATCTGCTGAACTCCACACAAAGGCAGGAACACCAACCATGTGTCTCATGGGCTATTATAACAATGCAGCAGGTGTGGAAGGGTGGAGAGGCTAAAGAAATGTGGACAAAGTACTAACAGCAGCAGCGGCAGCAATATTGGATATTACTGCATTTGTATGAAGGCAAATGAATATGCTCACGTTTCAATATTCACGAAAAGAGTAAGGCATATTTTGAATTTATCCTGTTATCTACAAACATATAATGGATTCTGGCAGTGTTCTTCCATATGGGAAGTTATAGACTAAACATTAAAGTATTATATAATAAAATATTAAGAACTTTTCAATATAATGCACTCCAGTACACCACCACCACCCACTACAACCTCAATAATAAATATAAAGTATAATTGTCACCTTTCCGACAATATCAGCAAACACTGAAAATGTATAAGCTCATAAAGGTAGAATTTATGGCAGAGCTGTTGCATTGGATCGCATTGGATTGCACAGGTGTTCCTAATAAAATGTTCGATGAGTGTATGTATACAATATATAATCTGTTTTTCAGGACAGATCTTGATGTCACTCTACTGCATTCAATCGAAAGTGGAATTTATTTTTACATACAGCTGTTTATGGCATTTTTTCAACCATAGTAAAAAAAAGTTTGCAAAAGGTCAACGCAAGAGGTTGTTTCTAGGGAGTCAGTTAATCATTTTAGGACTTTTCATTTATCAACTTGATAGAAAGCTAAATTAAACTACAATAATTGTAAGTAAGGTTATTTTCTCATACCCATATAAAAATCATGAAATCTCTTTCAAACACTGTGGGGGAAAAAGACACTGACCCTTGGAGAAATAAGCGAATCTTATCTTGATGTGAAAAAACACGAGGTACAGCCCCTGTACCTCATGTTTCAAAAGACTGTTCATATGTCTGGAAAAAAGGTTTTCAAAGAGACAGAAAAAACGTTTCTTGACAGCCAGGGTCTGATTCCCTTTCAAATATCCTCTGCTTGACAGCACACATTACGCCATTGTTCCTCCCCTTATCTGTCATTCGAATCGGTCCTTCTGTCAAATTTTAATCCCCCTATCTGTCGCAGGATGGCTAAATGGCTTCCTCCCTGTGTGTCTGATGTCATTGCTGCCCTTTAGAAACAGAATGAAACTTCCAAAATGTAGCTGAAACAGAGAGCAACATAAACCGTGATTGTGAGCGCTGCTGACATGTCAGAGCGCATCTGAGGCCTATCACCTTTCATCTTTTTTTCATTTTTATCACAGGATCCTGTGTAAAGACCTCTGTCTGAACACTGGCCACGCTGCTGAGGCACAACTATTGCACACAACAATGTCTCACTTTATGTGAGAGTCCTACAATGACATGATGAATGATTGGTCATGTTTAATATGCCACTGCTTAAAATCTCAGTTTACCTTTTTGCAACTGTTGCTAGGGGTAGCCAAGCTCAGCTACTAGCTAGCGACTAGGCTATAGCAACAATGTTTTTCTCTACTTTCGTTACTACAATTTTGGAAATAAACCAAATTTTAGTCCTGTAAACCTTGTATGGCTTGACTTAAAAGTCAGAGCAGTTGAATTCAAATTAGAAAATTCTTATAACTGAACAGTTTGATGTGTTGTAAAGAAGAGACATTAACCTTTTTTTTTTGCTTTTTTCTTTTTATTGAATATTTAACCTGGAAGTCTTGATACATTATCTCTTTTACAAGAGAGACCTGCCAACATGGATTACCAAACAAGATAGATATTGCCTAGTTACATAGGAGCACACATCATTTACACACAATTTACAACAATCACATATAGTTGTTAAATGTCATATTGGATAGACAAGTGTATCTTGTTTGTATTCTTATGGTAGAATAATCAGTAGGCCTACTATAGAGGGCTGATGATTTGCTGTTATATTCGATCTAACCTCCAGTACTGAAAAAAAAGTTCATGAAAAACCCACAAATAGCACGATAAAACAAGACCTGATAGACATGAGAGGAATACATCTTGACTATTTAAGACATACACATATTGTACCTCGTATATATAATATATATATATATATATACGAGGTACAATATGTCACAGTAGATCAAGGACAAGCATTTGAGAATATATGCCGCAACACTCACCTCACAAATGCCACAGATGCATGAAGTAACACTTACATGTGTAGAAAATGACAACATTGACAATAATCATTTAAATTGTAGTTATGTGATTATACAGTAGGCTATCAATTGCAGTGGTGGAATGTAGCCTAACTAAATACATTTACTCAAGAATTGCTGAAGTAACACATTTAAGGTGCACATTTAGGTGAACTTTACTTAAGTATTTCCATTTTATGATACTTTTTACTTCTACTCCACTAGATTTCAAAAGGAAATATTATACTCTATATAACACTCTAAAAGAAACCAGTCTGCATAATGAGTGCTTTTACATTTGATATTTTAAGTACAAATTGCGGATTATATTTCTGTACTTTAACCAAAATAGCATTTTGAATTCAGGGCTTTTACTTATCATATTTACATAAAGGATTTGAATACTTCTTCCCCCTGCTGATTAATTGTTCCAGTGGTCTTATGACCCTCAATGCCCAAGTTAATTATCAAATAAATGCTGTTTAGACTCCAAATTGGATGCTATATGGCATAATTTAAAATACTGTTTTTTTTCTATTCATTTACAATCAAGACATATGAGGGAATGGAAGACTAACAGATTCCCTTAAGCCAAAACAGTTAGTGTGTGGGAATGGTGTTGGTTGACTCTCTGCACAATCGAAAGCAAATTCCAGCAGCCGACTATGTGGTTATTAAAGAATCTGGATCTGGATCTGGGTAGCAACAGGTGTGAACACTTGTCCTGTCTGGTCCCTGGCTTTAAAATTGAATGTTGGCAGGCTGAAGACAGGTGCATGAGCTAAGTGACCGGGAGAGTTGGCCTTTCAACCATCCTGTCACTTTGACTTTAATAACTCCCAATAGTGATAGTGTCTCACGTGAATATCATTTTGTAGGCGTTATTGTATAGATTTTTGCTCTACTGTATGTATGTCTGCAAACATGTTAGTACATAAGAAGTGCAGTTCGAGTTTTTGCCAAGTGATAATGCAGTTGGTTATGCAGGGTTTGGAAGCGTAGGCTACATTAAATGGTACTGAATTAATTAACTTAAATTAAATTAATAGATCGTTTTAACTACATGACCATGGATACATATTGATTTGATTTATTTTAATGTGCAATGAAAAAGAACAGCCTGGTCGCCAGAATAAAACGTTGGCAGTTTACGTTTCTGCAAACCACAAAAACGTTGAATATCTACGTTTCAACACGTGAAATACATAGCATATCAACATTTCTACATAACATAGCATATTAACATTTCAACAGTACCTATCATATCAAAATGTCAACAAAACATATCATCTCAACATTTCTAAAGTGACGTAGTTCACATGTGATCTATATGAGCTGACTTACTAATAAGAGGAGGAGGGGTCGGTGGATGGTTAGTAAGTTTCTTGGCAGCAAGTTGGAAATCAGCAGAGAGCACGGTTCGAGACCACCTCGAAACCAGTGTCCCCTTTCCGTTTCAACCGTCAAAAGCGGGTGTTTTTAGTGAGACGTTTATTTTTATTTTAACCCAAACCATGATCTTTCCCTAACCCTAACCAAGTGGTCTTTGTGCCTAAACCTAACCAGACCTTAACCACAGCGTTGTCACACCATAACACATCATTATTCAACAGGTAGAAATGTTCATATGCTACGTTTGTAGAAATGTTGATATGATACGTATTTCACGTGTTGAAGTGTATATATTCAACGTTTCTGTGATTTGCGGAAACGTTCAATGCCAACGTTTTCTTCTGGCGACTGGGTTGAAAAGAACACACAAGGTTGCACTGCTGCGTCACATTGCCTCTGGTACAATGAGGTATTTATTTCAATCATTTTTAAACAGATTGAATTTTTTTTTTTTTTACACAGCTCTATGTAATTTTTACCCGTTGGAGGGCTGTGTAGCCACATGTAGAGAGAAAAATAAAAATAGACCAGTCGCACAAGAGATGAGCTGCATGATGCCAGTTTCCGTGGTCACTGTCGCAGCTTCAGTCGTTTATAATGGTGTGCAACCTGCTGTGTGTTTTGCCCATAATATTTATATTACCTTAGTCATTATGATTGGTGATAAGTCTTAAAATAATTCCAATTTTTCTTGTGTCACTGTTACATACTCCCCCCCTGCTGGATGGGATATGTATAACCTTATTACTGACCCTTTGTTTGTGCTCTCTCTCTCAGGTGGCCCTGAGTGGATGATTGAGGGGAGGAAGGTGGTTTGGATTCTCTCTTCCACTTTCCCAGCCTGCTGTGTTCTGTTATGTTGCAGTTGCCTTTGGTAGTTCCTTGGTTTGGGTTGGTGAGTCTTTTTTTCGCAGCTTTATTTCTGTTAGGTTTAGTTATGTGGATTTAGGTTAGAGAGGAGAGCCCAGATCCTACGGCCTTTTGTGGGCTGGTCTGGGTGCCTCCTCTTCTTTTTGTTCTTTTTGGCCGGCTCACCAGCTTCTATTATTTGGTTATTGTTTTTGTTAATAAATTTGTTTAATTATTGTGGTAAATCCTGACTCTCAATTATGTTGGGCCTTCCGTGAGCAAGCTGGTTTAGAGGGCTGTAACAGTCACAAATACTGTTGCACCATAACTGCTTTATTTCCACTGGGAGAACAGCACACCTACTTTGTTGGGATGTTTTTATCATGCTAACGTACACATATGGGATAGATATTAATGTGTATATCCACTTTATAGTGCCATCATCATTTGTGGTGTGTGAGGGTGTTGCAGTTTTTATATATTATTTTATTTTTGCCCGGCAGAACAAAATGGTTTATAGTTTTAATGAAAAAGCCATTAAATCAATGCCTTATTTTGTTTTATTGAACAGTAAATGAAATAACACTACAATTTAAAGTCAGCTGGATGCAAAAAAAACTTGTGTACTTAGACCTTCATTACAATTTGTTCTGTCTCATTACTTTATCTTAAACTACTGCATGTGTGTGTTTTTGTCAGCGCAGTCATTTTTCATTTTCATGTTTGCTGGGATGTTATTTTCTACTTTTTTCCAACGGGGACCTGTTTGGCAGGTGCAATCAGCATATGTTATCCTTCCATCTGGTGCTGGATAATATCACAGCAATATTGCTTGCTTTCGGTGACTGCATGTCATGACTGTATGTCATCAGTGTTGTGTAGAAACCATCCTTCTCTAGAAAGTTAACTTTTACCATCAAAAAAAGGTTGATTTAGCCAATCAATCGTTTGGCTCAACTCCAACATTATGAAACCTTTTCTGCACATGGAAGATAATGTCAGCTGTCAACGGCAATAAAATGAAAATAAACTGCCAAAAATTTGAGATAGCAGGCTTTTGCAGGACACCAGCGATGATGAGTATGGGGCTGTTTGTAGTCTTCCACTGTGAACCTTTCAAGCCATTATTCATCAGTGCAGTACTGCAGCTTGAAAGAAATTGCAAGTTATTAATTCTGCTCTCAGAGAAATTAATGTGTCTTACTCGGAAATGCTAAGCCATGAGAAAAGTATTATATAAAATCACAGTTTAATCCTCTTCACTGATGTAATCTGTTGAATGGCACACATCTGAAATCTGATGATGGAACTGGGCTCTCTCCAAAGTACACTCAATGCTCTGGACTTTTCCTGTGATGCCAGCCAGGCAGCTGTGTGTTCTGTGCTTTGTGCCAGATGCTCTGAGCTCAGCACATGGTGGCCCCGGATATGGGGCATTGATTAGGTCTAGTCATGTTGCTCCATACTACAGACACACTGCCCCGCCTCTCCGTACTGAATTAAATCCATATTGTAAAATTTCAGCTGTTCGATATGCTGTCTTTGGCTCTGTCCAGTTTGATGAAACTGGGCTATCCATGGCCTCTGACAAGCCAACATTTCTGTCCAACTTGAAAACCTGTTAAATTAACATGGAAGGTTTATCAAAGGCTGAGCATCAAGCACGCCGTATGCTTCAACTACAAGATGAAATTATCATTAGCAATTTAGCCTTTCTTATCATTTTCACTTTTCTTATGTTTATCTTTGTGCTGGTGAAAATGGGAGGTGCAAGAGAGGTTAAGGGAGCAAGGAAATATATATGGAAATACAATTTATGGAAAAGTGTAGAAGCCCCATTACACCAAAAAAAAAAAAAAAAATTAAATAAATAAATAAAATTCAGGCTTCATATAAATGATAAAACTGAAAATATGAAGTCATAATTATGGGATAATGACTCAAATTTATGACAGTAAATCAAAAATGTAGTAATCATTTTGACTTGCCATTTTATAATTTACTAACTCATAATTTTTACACAGCAGCTCATGATTTTAACTTGTAAAAGGTTTGACTAAGTATCTCATAATTTTCACAAGATAACTTTATTTTTAGCATGCATAACTTATCATCTACTTTTTCTTTTTCTTGCAGGCATGGCCTCATATATTGGAGTTGTTGAACTTTTTTCTTTTTTGGTTTTGTTTGTTTTTTTGTTTTTTTTTAATCAGGAATGCAAAAGTTTGTACAGTTTGCAGGTGTTTATTCCAAGTTTTTTTTGCAAAGCCAAAAATACTCTCCCAATAGCTGCACAGACACACTGAAAACCACACTGTGTTGCGATGTGATTTGCAATGTCACGGTGTTACAATAATTATTTCAAGCTATAAACCACAGCAACCCAGATGTCACTTGTGTTCAGTATGTGGGTAGAGAGGCAGTGCTTTAAAGCAAAAATCTATTCTCTGATACTCTGTCATGTGTCATCAGTCTGTGGTTTTCATCTTGCTCCAAAAGATACTTTGCAATGCAGCCTTGTAACTGACCTTTTCTGTGTCCATTGATCCCTCAGGCTGGCTTCTGCTTCAATTGGGGTCTTTGTACTAAAATTTGGCTGGTACATGTAGGTTGAGAGAAACAGAGCAACAGTATGGTAAAAAAAAAGTTTTCTGTGTAAAGTTAAAGTGGTAAGAGTAATCAGATGGTTTTCATCACTGGTTAATTTATCATCTGAACAAGTTGCAAGGCTGCCAACTCTGGCCATTTGGCCTTGGATGGAGTGTTTGTTTCGGCTCTTTATGCCCAGGGTTCAATCATCTCATAATCTGTCCATGATTTTGTTCATACAGTCTTTAATGTTGGGACAAATGCAGTTGGACTCCTGTGTGAAGCATAAATTCTTTCACTACTCTTGGCATAGCGGCAAGGACGGAGTAACTTGCTTAAACATACAGGCAGCTGGTATGATGCTGAATGTCTGTCAACTGTAGATCAGACAGTTGCCTGCAACAGTATAGATGCTGCAACATCAGCATCAGCCAAGACGACATAATAAACACGTATAACCTCTTTCTGAATGGATGAATGCAACTACCCTAAAAACTTTTTCCATTTGGATTCTTGCCACGACATGCGTGAGATGTGTGTTTACTAGTTTCTGTTGTTTCCAAGCTGTTGATACATGTAGCATTTTGTTTTCCTGATGCACAACCTGTAAATTTAGAGCAGCAAAGCAACATGTGCCATTTTTTCTGATTTTTTAATGGTGTGAAAACTCTGTCCATATGGCACAAACCAACACCAGGCAGGTAGGATTTTGGAGTGCACCTTTAAAAGTCACCCACTCATGTGGGTAAGTTTACTGCATGTCAGTAAGATTGCCAACTCTTTGCTGGTTGCTATAAAATTTAATTTAGAAAAATTCAGACAGCATTATATAAAATGGCACCATGCCTGAATTAAACTACATTAGTATGCATTTGTCAGTTAAGTGAAGAAAGTCTTGCACAAAAATAATCATCATTACTCTTAAATTTCTTGCTAATGCATTTGTTATGTATAAGTAAACTGTAGCTTCCTCACTATAGTCACAAACAATAAACCACTTAATTTGCAATCATGTTACCAAAGGGTGGTTTAATGCTGGTTAATTAAATTTGTTCAGTTTCCTTTAAAGATGATTGGTACATCATTTCTTGCTGTTTTACAATGATTTATAGAAAAGTAGAAAAGATTTTTCTGTAATAATTTCTGTAATATTTTTCTGCAAATATCATGTAAATACTCAGAAAATGTGTTTGCATGTGAGGATGTTTGCGCACCTGCATGATATTTTCAGCTGAACAACTGCCAGGTATAATCCGGAGTACATCCTGTGAGAGGGCCAAAAGGAACAAACTCGAGCACATTATGCAGCAACATATTTGTTGGTAGTTTCTATAGCAACCACACAGATATACAGTGCCTGCTATATTTCTGCATCTCAAGGGTTTCATTCTTACAAGGTTTTTCTGAAATCTGAAAAGACCTTGTTAGTGCATTTACCTTCACCTTAACCACCATCATCACCTCATCTGTTTCATTCTCTACCATCCATAATTAGATAAGCCTTTTTTAATGAATACCTGGAAGTTTATCAACACCGCGGTCTCTGCTGATGCACAGATTTATCTAATAAAATCTCACCCGCAACTACCAATCAGCATTGCGTAAGTAAATATGCAAACGGACTGTGGAGACTTAACACTACCGTGGCACATTTCAATTAGTTTCATTGTCACTGGTATTACATTTGTCATGGTAAATAGCACCATATGCTCACACCACTTAATTCAAGTTGGGGAGAGATTATGAGCAGATGATTTAGCAATTGCACCGCTCCTCCACAGTGATATGGTACTGGCTGATGTGAAGTGAAATGAAGCCAGGCACTCGTATGAGTTGAGGGGCACCATTTCCCTCCCCTCTGATTGACTAAACATTTAGCTGTGATATAATTGGCCTGGTAACAAAGTGACCATGAGGCGTGAATACATTTGTAACAAGCTCTTTGATCAGATTCAGAGGCACATTGGCATCAAGGGCCTCCCTCGACATGGCGAACTGTCAGCATTGTTTGGTGAGTTGTGAAGGGGCAGGAATTTCAACACAGGCTAAAAGATGTGAAGGCCCTTGTACAAAGAACACTTGCCTCATCAAAGGTGTCTACCTCTATCATCAGACCCTCAATTCAGAAAAGTAAAAATTCTACAAAAAACAAAACCTTTATTGGAAAAAAAAAACCCTAGCAACAGATCATTTCAAGGGAACATAACCAGGGTTTGTTTTGTAGATTTTTGTGTAATAGATGTGACATTTTGTACATATAATTTGGCAGATCTGTGATAGTAAACGATTTGTGAAAAATCAATAACCTAACCAATGAAATTCTGAGCAAAAATATCACATTTTCCTCCAGCCATGCCAGCTGTTGGCAGGCTTGTCCCAAAGGTTAAATTATCATCGAGGTCCATGAGCAAGGCTCTTGCCAAGTGGACTGTGGATGGAGGAAATCAGGCATCTCCAAGCAGCAGGGGTGAAACTGTCAACTGCTGCGGTGGGAAATGCACTGTGGTTGCCCTCGCCTTCTGGCCTACTCCATCTCCTGCTTCATCAGAGGCTCGCCCTCACACACCCCGTCCCCTCCCACCACTCCGCAAATCAGCAGATCTGTAACCTTTCGGCGGTGATGAATAGAGGGCGTCTGCAGCCGTGGCTGCCACCACAGGCACAGATGGATGATAGTGAGCTGTTAAAGTGCTTCCTGCACTACAGTGGCCGACATAGTCAAGGCGAACAGCGATGGGCAATGTTCCTGTGTTTTATTTCTCTCTTTTTTTAATGATGTTTGGGCTGTGAGTGCCATTGGCAAGAGCTGAAACAGTCAGAGCACCCGATGCACCAAGTCAGACATTTACACAACAGCAACAGTTTTTTCTCTGTCTTACATCCCACATATGCGACAACATTTATGTCAAAACATTTTTGAAATATTAACCACCTGTGTGTTTCAGCAGCCTGCCGTTACCAGTGACTGCTGACATGATGTGTCAAACTGCTGCACAGGCTGAGACTGTCCACATAATTTACTTTTGTGTGACGCTATATCTAGTAATTGCATAGCTAATTGCAGGGCTAATTGAGAAGTATTCAGAATTAATTATAAACTGTTCTCCCAGATGATGAAAAAAAAATGGTTCAATTATATACACTTCTAAATCCACCCCTAATCACACCACTTAGCCCTTGTGAGCAGTCACTAAAGAGAAAATGGATGCAGAGTGTTTTTCAGTTTTTACCACAATATTCAAAATTTCCAACTCTACTTGTTTTGTTTATGTTAACACACACTTAAAGGACTAGTGTGTAGGATTTAGGGGGATCTATTGGCAGAAATGGAATATAATATATTTATAATTATGTTTTCATTAGTGTATAATCACTTGAAACTAAGAATCGTTGTGTTCTTCTTGGCTTAGAATGAGTCCTTCATATCTATATAGGGAGCGGGTTCTCTTCCACGGAGCCTGCCAAGTTGCATCGCCATATTTCTACAGTAGCCCATTAGGACAAACCAAACACTGGCTCTAGAGAGGACCTTTCACCTTTTTTGCAACTCTTGCAGCCACCGTAGGTTCTCCTTCACACTTTGAAAGGGAGAGGTGAGGGGAGGGGTAATCAGTTGGTTGCAATCTGCAACCTCACCGCTAGATGCCACTAAATCCTACACACTGGTCCTTTAACACCTAACTTTCTTCCCTTTTTTGCTAAATTACTTCTTCTCCAGTGAATTGAGAGTTGCTTAATGGAATTATTCTCAATATAAATCTGCCCCAGCCTCTTTATGATGTTGATTCTTGGAAAAAAACTGACCTCCTCACTGCTCTAAATCCTATTGTGCAGCTGACACAGATATTAGACCCTATAATGACCCTGGGGAGGGATTGAAGCATGAGCAAACATTGGAAAGAACATAAACCATTAGATGCAGTGTTACAGTGAATTGCGTGGTATCCAAAGAGAGCTCTGTTACAGGCATGGAGGCATCCAGCAGAGTTAAGCATGTGCTCAAGCCTGCACAGTGGCAGTGTTATTGTAATTAGATTAATTCAGCAACTGAAGATGCACTTAACTCTCCAGCGGCATGGTGATAAATCATCTGTGTGTCCAGCAGAGGCCAGCTATGAGCTATGCACACGTATAAGAGCCACATAAAAAAAAAAACAAACATAAAATAATTTATTTTTTAAGATAAAGGAGGAGAAAATAAAATGTCAGAGAGCCAACCTTATCTGCACATTCCCTGCATTGTTGTGCCACGCTTCAATACTCTTGCTTATCAAACATGTTGGCATTTTGGGATGGATTTAACTGGCCAGAGTTAATTTGCATAAGATACCTACCGCAGCATTTAATGTCTCTCACAAGAAAATTGCCAGTGCTTTTGATGCATGGACATTAACCTATATAATCAGTAAGGATCCTGGGGGAACACTATGTTACTCACACTAGCATGAGAACCATGTGTTAAAGTGTATGTTACTGTTGCAGGGTCCTGACCTGTTGAGGAAAGCTGCTCAGGAGATGACCTCCAAACAATTATCTCTTGACCATCTCAGATGCAGTAGCCTTAGATGTGATACAATATCTGGGGTGTGTGGATGATTTTCCCTCTCTGTTTCACACAAACACACAACTTAAAAGGATATGGCTGGTTGGTTTCTATATGTCTCTTATTGTCAACAAATCTCAAGAGGTTGTGATATGTAGCACAACAAGCTAACGGAAATAGAACTGTGTTCCCGCAGTCACGGCTGTCTTATACTGAACTACTCTGTGGAGACTGAGAACGTGATCTCTGTAATCTATGGAGCCGTTTCTATATAAACGTGACACCTTTGTGACAAAGGAACCCAGTGCAACAATGTGGCTCAATGACCTGTTTTTAACAGTTTTTGGACAACAACAGAGGTCTATGGTACAAAGGAATACAATATATCAGGCTTTGGATGTACACACACACAATTGGATCAATTTATTTTTGGTTTGGCTCTGCACATGAGATTTGTTGACAATAAGTAAAATACAGAAAATAGCCTGCCATATCCTTTAATCCTCCCAATTTTAAGTCATTCATCCTCATGAATCACAGCTGTGGCATATAACAAGTGTGTAAGAATGTTGTTATTGTGTTAAATTGGTGGTTAAGTGACGTTCCACATTTCTTTCTTATTTAAAAAAAATGCCGAAACAACATCAGTGCAGCGAGAACGGTAACCCTATCACTGTACTTAAAAATGACTTGTCTGAGGTCAACAAGAATTGCAGGCACAGTACATTCACATTTTCTTTGTAGAGGAAATCACATGTAAATGAAGACACACAAAGAGAAATAACTGATCGGCCTCCTGCTGTTGGCTCTGTTTGCTGCCTTGAGGGCAGTTGTCTACACTATCTCTGGTAGGCTACTAGGTAACAGCAGTCATCAGTGGCAGTTTCTCTTGGGGTCGGATGTGTCAGGTAGGACATGTCACATTATTCAGTCAGCTGGTATGAAAAAAACTGGAGGAGCACATGGAGAAGAAGCAGTCAGAAGTAAGAAGCACGTAGCTAAGCTTGAGTGGTAGAGAAATCGAGCTTTAATTTGTTTCAGTTCTGTAATTTTCTCTCATTACAAAATTCAGTGTCAATTTGACAGAGGGAGTGTGTTTGCTTTTTGACTAAATTTGCCTTTGTGTGAATAAATTCAGCAGACTTGCTGTACAGCTAGATTAGAAGTTTTCAATTTAATTGAGTTGAAAAGACAACCAGAGAGACAGAAAAGACAATATAGCATCCCCTGCCCAGCTTAATATTCACCAGCTCCCACTATTAGAAATGAAATGTTGTTGATGTGGATACACTTTTGTCTGTATTTGGACCACAGTTTTGAAAGTATAGTTCAATATTTTTGGAAATATTCTCATTCACTTTCTTGCTTAGAGTTAGGTGAAAAGATCAGTATTCACCTCATGTCAATACACTAAATAAGAAGCTAGAAGAAGCTAGTGACGTGACTCCAGGTGGTCACTGTTCCTGGAGAAATAGTACAGCACATAACTCCCCTTAAAACCATAACTTGTGGTTTTACATTTCATTTTTTAAATGGATTGAGCAAAAGAGATATAACATGTTAGATATTGAGATTAGGCCGTTTTTTTTTTACCTTTCGACAGAGGCATGTTAGGTGTTTTCCCCTTTCAAGTCTTTAAACTAAACTAAGCTAACTATTTTCTAGCATGAGCTTGTATTTTAGCGTACAGAAATAAGAGTGGTATCCATCTTCTTATCTAACTGCCGGCAAAGAAAGAGAATAAGCATCTTTTCCAAAAGGTCAAACAGTTCCCTTAGTTGAAGAAATTATATCTGCTTTGTCCTTCAGACTCATAATACTGTTCCAGTAGAACTGCCTGGTGTCACTGGGATACACTAAGTGACACTGTGGCTGTAACCTTCCAGCTCCCGTGTGTCACTGTTAGATTGCATGAGCGTTGCTTCAAGAGGCAATGAGTCATATATTGAATTCCTTCTGTCACTAGTAGGAACTATAGTCAATCAATGAAACCTTTTACTCTGGCATTCTCTCCTCCCAGTGACTGTGGCCTGTATCTGACAATAATGATTGTTATACTTTCACAACAAGGAAGATAAATGTCACTCATTAGGGCAAATAATCAACAAAAATTAATTGAGAAACAACTCTGTAATAATAGCAACACAGGGATACTATATTATAGGCTTGAAATCATGATTATAGCTTTCATACAATAGCTGCAATGTGTTGTGTGACACTGGTTGCTTAATTTGACATGTTTCTTTATTGGCCAGTTATTAAAATTGCTCATAAGTAGTGAGTGAATTTCGTCATCTGTAGTACACTGTTGTATGCATAGTCAAACCCATGCTTATGGGACTGTAAAATGTAAAAATAAAAAAATCAGTATAAAATACCAAGAAATCTTATTAGATGAACAAGGTAAATGTTTCTGGGAGGACCACACATATATTCACCGGACTGTGGCTGGATTGGAAGTCTTGAATTTCCAGTGGTGAGGGGGTTATTTTTGAGAAAAGAAACACAGACAGGAAAGTGAGTTTGACACCCAGAAATCTCAGCATGTGGCCAAGTAATCGTTGAATAACTGCTATTGATTACCTATCCAGTCAACCCCCTGCAAATATGGTCCTTCTGTGTTACAAGACAGTACAAGTGTTACTTCGTGCGGCTTTGAAAGTAACACAAGTGCTCGATAAAGTTACTGAAAGAAATGAAGTTAATAACAGGGAGTAATGGGGCTCAGCTGCCTGACCTGTGTGAACTTTACCTTGGCAGGCTGACAGCGAAAGCAGACGAGGCCTGTCTTGACCTAACCCACCCATTCTCTAGGGGAGATCCAGCTCAACAGAATTCACTTCAGGACATCCTGCAGATGACAAGCCTCAGAAATCAGCTATTCTTTCTCTGCAATATGGGCAGTACTGTGAAAAAATGAGCAAAGAAAACATTCACACACAGCAGAGTAATTTACTAGGGACGTCCTGTGTACAACCCCCCGCACATACACTAGTTTTAATGTATGCCTACTACCACAGTCCTGCCTCTTAGACTGGGACAAAAACAGGAAACACAAGGGTATACTGAATTATAAAGTAAATGTGCATTATGCAGTTGTGTCATGTAACATTAAATAGAATTATATTAGAAATAAATATTCAATTGAATCTGTATATGCAGATACTCAGTATCGGAGGATTCAGTTCTTTAACATGTGGCTGTAATGTTGTTTTTTTTAAGCCAAGCTAGCAGCATGACTCCAGGGATGGTAATGACAGTTGGTCGGTCAGTCCACCCACCACTTATGTAAAGACTGAAATGAATCAACTGATGGATGCAATGCCATGAAATGTTGCACAGACATTCATGGTGCATCATAGTGAATTACGCTTTATGACTGATGACGAATTTCATACTCGTCATTGTTCCCTGGATGGATGGACTTCCTTATAGACAAGAAGAAATAATCATCTCAGGATATTTATCTATAAAGCTCTTTTGTTTATGCTTCCAAACTACCTCACATCTCTTCTCACATTACACAATCCAGTTACTACTTAAACCTTAGTTATACCTACCAATCTTGGTAGAATTGGCTTCAGGTACTATGCTCCTTTAAATAAAATGAACTGCGAACTTCCCTCAAACTAGACTCTTTCATTCCCCTTGGAGATTTTACAACTTTATTATCTTATGTTTCTAAACAGTTTTTATTCATTCTTGTTGATTGTGCCTTTCTGGCCATAGTTGTGTTGTTCTGTTCACTGATTGTGCCTGAATATGAGTGTTTTTTTTGTTCTCAAGTCTCTCTTAAGATCTCAAATCTTAATGAGACTACCTGATTAAATGAAGTTTAAATAAAATGAAATAGTCGCCAGACGATGCATCTCGCTGATGTTGGTCATCTCCTGACTTTTCCTCTAGCGCTATCATCAGGTCAAACTTTTACATTATTCAATACTTTGAACTATGACAAAATACTTTAAAAACCAATGACATTTCCCATTTTTTGAGTTTTATGTTTCTGCATTCATTTTGTGTTAACACTCAAATATGATCCTTGATGTATAATGCTGTGCAGTGCAACACACATCTGTGGACCTTGCCTTGTAATGCATTGTCAATACTATACTTTTCCAGTTTACTAAAATATATATATATATGTAGCTGAAAATCCAGGAATGTGAAAGACTTTCACACAACCTGTTTCTAAAGATAAGTTGGACTTCATTAGAACCCATACAGTATCCTTCCCATGATTTAATTATGAATGATATCAAATGTGGTGTGTAAAATACTTATGATTTCTATTTGATTTCATACACAGCTATTGCGTGCTGAAACACTGAATCAAATCACGGGAGAGAGGTGGAGAGAGCGCTAGCTGAATGATTGACAGCTGAGTCCAAATCGATTCTTGTAGAAACCTTTTCATGCAGCGAAGGTTGATTTGACAGCTCAGTTGAGTTATGGAAGGCAGGCAGTTGCTCTAATAGAGCCAAGGTCAGAGTTATAGCCCTTGGTTAATACATTCAAAAAAGATTTTTTTTTTAATTTAAAAACAAAATTTGAAGTATTTCTATGCATTATAACTTTAATTGTTATTGTAAGGACTAACTGGAGTGAGGATGAATCTGTTTCTAAAGAATCTGTTGTATTGTCTATGCTTTTTATTTTGTCTACTTAAAAACAGTGAAAGTGTCTATATTTTCTTAGGTGTTTGACCTTGTTAAAAGCAGATATCTCCAGTAAAACTAAATGGGCTTCAAAGAGGAGGAGTTGAACTCCAGGTAAAAACTGTTTCCTCAGATATGTTTATTTTATTAGTGCATTTTAACTGTTTGGGCTCAGAAACATGGGCTGTAAGGCTGCATTATTCTAGTAGGTTTCAATGTTTGTTTTCTGAATTTCTTTCAGCAATCATTAGTCTTCATTTATTCTCCTCTCCTGGTTCCCTGGAGCAAAAAGCCCCGGACTCTGTCCCCCACAGCGTGTGACTCATAGAGCACACAAAGGCCATCGCTGAAGTAAATATCCACTCTTACTTACTGCCACATCATTTCTTTTGAAACATGGCTGTGTTGACTCGGATGCTCGACACAGTAGGTGAATTTCTGGGCAAAGCACCAGGACTCTGTGGAGAGTGTCACCACATTTAGAAGCAGCCAAGTCAGTATATTGTTTGCTTTTATACTAAAAGCCACTAATGTTTGTTTTTGGAATCTGCAAAAGGTCATGAAGTAGCACAATCAATGTTGGCATTTTTCCTTTTTTTGTGTATTTTTCTGTATCACAGATATGACTTTTTATGAGTTTCACCGATGATAGGAAAAGCACAAGTGTAAAAATAATAATTGCATTTTACACGGCTCATTGGCATAGTTTAAAAAAGGTACCCTTTTGTGTTTCTGACCACTATGGAGCAGTGTTTTTACAAGAATGCCCTTGTTTTGTCTGTATCACTTATTTCACGCTATTCTGCTGATTGGTCAAGGTCAAGTAAAGGAACAGGTTTTCACGCAGTGCGTATTGGTGACTAACACTCAATGTAAACATAACGTTTTGTTTTTTTAACAAGACAATTCTGAAACTAGATGTAAAGAACATTGAGCTCAACCAAAAACAAAAATGGGGACTGGGGTGCATGCAACCAAAGTCAAAGTTCAAAGCACAAAGACTAGTTCACACACCCACTTGCTGCACCTGTTGGTAATAAGTTGATTTACATTCATTCTTGGTGTAAAGTCAAAAGTGGGGTGGGGCGGCTGTGACTCAGGAGGTAGAGCGGGTCATCCACTAATCAGAAGGTTGGTGGCCTCGTCATGCAGACTGGAGGAGCCGCGGATAGAACGGTTTTATCCCCGGCTCCTCCAGTCCGCATGTTGAAGTGTCCTTGGGCAAGATACTGAACCCCAGATTGCTGCCGATGGCTATGCCATCAGTGTGTGTGTGTGTGTGTGTGTGTGTGTGTGTGAATGAGTGAGTGAGCATTGAAAACACTGTAAAGCGCTTTGGATAAAAGCTATATAGAGCTATATAGAACTATATGAAGAGTTATATCACTCCTGATGAGCAGGTTGGCACCATAGACTGTAAAAAATAATGGACGTAGCCACCATGTTGTCACCCATTGGTTTGTGGGTTCCTGTTTTGAAGCCTCGAGTTTGGCATTTTGACCATTGTTTTCTTGGATTTTTGGAGCCACAAGTGACCATATTTGGACAAGAGGGTGGAGCTGACCCTAACACCAGCTTCTAGCTGCTAGCTTGGTTAGATTGGTATGTTCACCACCTATGGTTAACTGTGATAATGCTAATGCTAATTTTCACTGCGAAAAACAGGCTTAAAACCATTAAAACAAAAATGTATTTACTGGAAAAAAACTGAACAGCCTCCTCAGACACCTTAGGGTCGCTGAACAAGACTTTTTTAGGTGACCAAAATGTTACAATTTACTTTCATGAACTGAAAACACACTGAAATAGCAGCAGCTATAGCTATGCCTATACTCTGTGAATCTGGGGTTACGCCATGGTTATGTTACCTAACCAAAGTTGTCACCATGGTAGCAATCACTTGTCACTCAAAGCAGCCATGCCCTTAATTATGCATAACTTTAAGGCTTAATAAAATTTAAATGGGTGAGTTATATAAAAATTCACCCTCCGTACAGCTGTCATGAACAGGGAAATTAGATAGAGACCAAAACCATTTTTGTACCAGGCTGTAAACATGTTTATTGCTGCTGTGAAGTTGGACGTTTCAACATGTGAGTCTATGGGGATTGCCTTGATCTTGGAGCCAGCCTCAAGTGGCCATTCAAGGAACTGCAGTTTTTGGCACTTCTGTGTTGACTTCATTTTGCTGCTTGGTTGGCACTTTGCAAGGCAGCCTCTGCCATCAGTGTATGAATGTGTGTGTGTGTGAATAGGTGAATGCTGGCATGTGTTAAGTGCTTTGAGTGGTTGATTGTGACTAAAAAAGCACTGCACAAATGCAGTCCATTTACCATCTAAAAGTACCCAACCATGAAACTGAAGCACTATTGCACAATGAAGAAGGCACAGCCAAAACGTCTGTACATTTTCTTCCCCCTGTGCTCAAGTTTGATGAAGAAAACTAAATAAAAGGACGTTACAATCTAACTGATTTGGGTGTGCACCCGATTAAACCCCATTGTACCCTATTTTGTACAAGAAAATTCTGCATACAAATCAATTTCTTTCAATGTCTCAAAGGTTAACAACATTATCCTCTTGTCACTGTTCATCCCGTCTTTAATTGAACAAAACACAGTATACTGTGCATTTTTTCAGCCTCAGTGAGGACTTATTTCACTGAAATATTTTAATATTTAAAAACAACTCCAAATCATAGTGTGTGTCTGCTCGATGTGTTAATAGGTAACTGTTCACTCTGTTCGCAATAACTATTAGATACGTATGTCATTGCTGTGTTTACAGCTTGTTGCACTGCCCAAGTGCAAGTGGCTTAAAATTGGTGAATGCAGTTTAAAGGAAAACCATATTGACTGTTAGTAGGAAACTGGAGACAAGCAGCAGTCTCCTGAATAAAGGTCAGATGCTTTGTACATCCAACCACCAATCTTCATCAGGCATTTCATTTGCCAAGTGACAATAAGCACATACATACTCCAAAAGACTAACAATTGATCCAAGAGACCAAATAATCAAATATCCAAAAGAAGAATATAGAAAACACCTTGGAGGGCCCTTTCCAGATTCATCACACGTCTCCTCTGTGAACTGGGTTGAAATTACATTGAGAGATAAGGGGTGTGCTGTTCACTCCTTAAAGATTTAATAGTTGTTTTTTTAAAAAAGTAGTTAATTCATTTTCAGCTGATCTGCAGTTCATATTCACTTAAGCAGGTTGTCAAACTCAATCTAAATCAAACAGCAACACTGTCTTTGGCTGTTTGCCTACTTTTGCTGAAGGGCAATTTAAACCTGCCATGGCCAGTGAGATGCACCTTGTACTTGTGTGATTCCTTATGAAAAAATGCTCTAAATTAGCCATGTTTGCAAATCAAGGGCTGTCAAGGTGATTAATTAGCACCTCCATTCCCAGATAATATCATGTGACATCTGCCCTCTTCCTTCCTCTGAAGTAGTGGCAGAGATCACTCGTCCTCTTTGATTAATTAAAAAGGGACCCATGGGTTAACATTTGCAAGCAAACCTTTACAGCTGCGCTTTTAATTCTTAAACCTGCCCTTGAAATACACGCACAGGTCCAGGGAGAATACACAGGAGGACAGGAAAAAGATGCAGGGGTGAAGTGTTATGTCAGATTTGACAGCTAACTCCTGGAGCTGCATTAGCAACAGACAGGCCACAACAGTTAATATTATAACTTTGATCCTCTCAACCTTGGGCTTTGCTTAAGGCGAAAAGAAAGGCAGGGTAATGACTTTCTCTCTTAAGATTGGAAGTAAAAGATAAGAGGAAACAATCTCTAAGAGATATAGTTCACCCCTTTCAATTGCAGTAATTCATTCCTCTGGATCTTTGTGTTGAATTTTCTCAGAGCCTGCTTCTTCTACTCTTTGTTAAGATTAATCAAGTGTAAAGTACATTTACTCAAGTAGTGTGTTCAAGAAAAATACAGGTGTTCATTTCTTTTACTTCCTTTTTGTCCCTTTCTTTCTTTCTTACTTACTCTATTTACTTTATACTTTACTATATTTCTGTGAAAAACATTCCTTTTTACTCCCCTATATTAATTTGAGCTGCAATTATTTGCTTCTTGCTTATTAAGATTTTGTGATGCTTACTTAATACTTGTAACACTGCAAACCTCCAACGTTCACCTTCTCTACAAGTCATTTGTTATCAACTGTTACCAATAGATAAATATTGTATTGGTCCGAATACAAAACAATATTTCATTCTGGAAATTACTTAATTTTGACCACTTCCAGTAGCCTGACAGTAGAGAGTATGACTATGTGACATATAGACAAGCAAGCTGTGGGATTTACAACCTTTTTTTTGTTTGTTTGTTTTCCCAAAAACAGGTGTTGGAAAGGGGAGGGGTGTCAGTGATAGTCTTATATTCAGGCCAATACGGTATGTTTCAATGATTTTTTTTATTTACATTAGCAGATTTGAAGAAAATTAAACTCAAATTAAAATAAATAAATAAATAAAAGTCAGTTATACACAAAAATGTCTTGATAAAACATACATAACATAAAACACAGTAGGGAGACAGCATACATGTAGTCGCACCTAATTTTAAGAGAGATATAATAAATCACAGCACACATTTTGCACAATAAGTACATTTATCTTTACATTTTGCTCATACAACTTCTGTACCTTTACTACTTTAATTTGGAATGCAAGACTTTCAATTTTAATGGAGTATTTTTATACTGACGTATTGCAGCTCTTACTTACTGATTTGAACACATCTCCCACCTCTGCTCAAAGATATTAGCTCTAAAGCCCTTTCATGCGTGCATGTTCAGTGAATTCTTGGAGAGGTATAAGGCATACAGTATGTACACAGCTCCAGCAGTAGGCAGTACATCTGTTATTATCCATTGGATGTTGAACAAGCCAGCAGCTCATGTGAACTTTAATGATTTATTGGGAAAGCCCCAGATTTACCAGTAATCCTGCATCATTCACCACCTCCACTTTGGTCCTGATATTAAAAACACAATTACCATATTTCATCTCTTATGACAAACCTTTGAAAAAGCGCTGATAAACCATGACTGCATTATTATTTCCGGTATGATAAGAAGTCTAATATATTCTAGAGCAGTGAATTTCATTCGATATGTCCTGACATACTGCATTGCATTCCATAAAAAAAGAGCTTCACAACTCAAGCAAGCTTTTAGTGTATTTCAATTACATATCCCAATGTCTGCATTTAATCCACCACCGTCACAAAACACACTATATGTTTCTAATTTATGGCATGATCCCTTCTTAAATTTACAAGCCAAATCCCAGTGTTTTTCTTTCAGTAATGAACATTTTTTGTTGGCAAAGTTCGTTTGCCATGCTGTGTACAGAGCAATTGAAAAACTAAAAAGCCCACTAATTTGTGTGATGTAAAATATCCCGTATGAGCAGTGGGGGATTTTCAAATAATATTGTTCTTTGCTCACAGGATTAAAGCATAGTCACAGCTTTGAATATAAACCATTTGCACATCTTAAAATGTAATTATTCATTAAGATATTTTTTCCTGTGTTGCTGTCTCAGCCTTTTGTATGAGGAAGCAGTCTGTTATATCCTGATAGCAGCTTCATTATGAAAAAGAATGCCGTTCTCATATATTAAACACTTTGATGTCTCACATCACCACAGCTGAAGTAGTTTTGCTGGAGGAACATTTCCTTTATTTACATGAAAACATATGGTGTTCCAATTAAATATCTTCATTGGTGTTTTTGTACAAAGCCCATGATTTCACGACTAATTGCAAGAGGTGTTTCTAATAATATCACACTACTCTTACAGAATATTCTGATTTGATATTAGTGTCTCAACAATTACTTGGTGCCAAGGTACCTGGCCCTCATACCTTAGTTTTATATCCACGTTTTCTGTTTGTTTCTGTTGCAAAAAAACTGCTTCAACCCACATACACACACAGATTCATTACATTTGGCTACCAATTGATATTTTTACCAATAGCTCAGTTTTAACTCTAACACCCCTTACAACATAAAAAAAAATAAATAAATCAGACAAGAGATTGAACGAATACTGGAAACAGACAACATCAGCTGTCATTGAACACCAGACCACAACCAAGTCATCTACCAGGACTCAGTGGACAGCCAGAGAAAGATCAAAGAGAACATTCAGATCAGACCATCTTTAAACAGAGACAGAGGTTACAATCTCCTCCCCAAAATACCTATTATCATATGACTGACATATGACGACCCCTGAGCCAACTAATGTTTTTGCTCTGAAACACCTATTAAATTGGCACTATTTTGTCATATGTGCTTTTCTAAGGTCAAGAACAACCTTCTATACTCAAATCCTAATGCTGATGTGTTCAGGAGAAGCTGTCTTGTATAAAAGTGCTGCCACCCAAAGTGGCAATCACACCGGTTTGAGATTTTGTGACAATAGTTGGTTTGTAAAGCCGAGCATTCAAATTGTCAAATTGACTGACATGGGTTCCCTTACTGATGATATGAATTAGTTTTGACCAATTTTCACTTAAAAGCTTAATTAGCTTAAACTAATTGTCTCTCGCATTATGTTCCCAACATCTAAACATTGTGTGCTTCCTGCTGCACGGGAGCACTATTAAACTTTACTGGGTCCTCTCTTTGGTGGAGACAGCTCAGAATACTCTTCCGATAAAAAAAAAAAACACTAAAAATGAAAATGGGGACAAAATACAAAATAACTGTTTACGCTGCAGATCTGCAGTATAACTGACAGCTAACATGACAGATGAAAACCCTTATTAGACGAATGAAATGTTACAATTCAAACCTCACAGTAACAAGAGTTAACTGTCATTTCTGATTCCATAATAACTGCTGGCTGCGTGACAATATATAGCCTCGTGCTTTTGCTTCGGATGCTATAGTATGTTATCATCCTCTGGCATTAACAAAGAAAATTGCAGTAACGTCTCTATCCTGTCATATGCCTCACAAAATCATATTCAGAAGTCATTCTGAGGATCATTTCAGCTTGAGAGCCACTTCACCACCACGTGACACTTCTTCAGTCTGATTGTAACAATCAAGTAGCTCTGCCAACCTGAACTCTAGAGAAATACTTGTGACAGGCTTTCTTGTTATATGATGATGATGATCTGATCAGAAGCCAAACATGCATTATGTTAAATATGTGATATACTGCACTGATATTATTGCAAGTATAACACTTTGTGAGGTCTGAATTATCACATTCCATCTGGGAGAGGTGCAGCTTCACATAATGAGCATGGAAGATTTGACATACCATCTGGCAAAAGTGTTCCTCAGAAAAACATCACCATGCAGGCATAATAATCAAAAATTATGAATATGTGAATAATTTGGAAAAATACAAACTGATAGAGCATGTTGTGGAAGTAAAAGTAGAGGCACAAATAAGACAAAGTTCCTTTTTTAGTAGGAAAACACTGACCAGTTTTACATCTTTTTTTTTTTTTAAAAAAAGGACCTGCAAAAAAGGACCACATTGCTAAAAAAAAAAAAAACAAAGAAAGGAGAATGAACAATATAAAAGACTCGTCTTTGCCATAAAGCAGCCACAGTGGAGCTAAATGTTTGTGTTAATAATTGATTGTGTACACCCTGCACAGTGCTAATTACTATAATGTTCTGCCAAGGCTTGATGTGTCAAATAACTGATGACTGACCTGATTTCCTGGAGAAAATTACAAAATCTTATTTATTATTAATCAACTGGTTTCATTTACTCTCTGTATTTGTGCCTCTGATGCATCATTTACCAATTGACCAGGTTTGGGAAATGTACCAGTAGGCATTCAATTGTAAGAAGCCTACTGTCTTTAAATTGATTGTAAAGATTGATCTCACAAAACTGGATTGGTTCTTTATTAACTGGTTGGATTCTGCAGACATTCACACTGTTGTATACACTGAGCCAATATATTATTTATTGTAATTTGCTGCTTAACAGTTTTTTTTCACTTTCATTTGACAAACCACCACAAAATGATGCTGATAAAAACTGGTATAATCAAACTATTTACACGGCGAGCCATTTTCAGCTCACTCTGCTTCCTTATTTCTTGCTATTAAAACAATAAAGCAGAAAACGATGTCGGAGCGAACTTGCCTTGCTCTCAAGACAGAGTTTAATGAGGCTGACCTTTGTGGATGGAGAACTGAACTCGTCCTCAGCATATAAATAGTGATGGACTCTGACCTAAAGAATCAGAATGCCATAAAAGGTTGTCAGTGCTTTCCTCCGTGTCTGACTCACCCATCCTCAGGAAGACCTCTATTCATGTTGACGCAATGACAACACATGCGATGAGGCTCAGTGCATACAGTCGGTAAAGTTGAACTCCCTGGAGGTTTGCGGTGGCTTTTAGTGTTTGCTGCAGCAGCGGATCAATGCAGCATGACTCCCAAGCATACTACAGCACACTAGCAGAGATGTTGATGTCAGGAGCTGTTTTTTTCTGTCTTGTTTGAGATTACAGAACAACTCACTAAAAAGGGAATATTGCAGTCTTTGAAATTGAGTCAACATTAATTCATCCATAGCATAATCAGGTCGCAGAAGTGGGTCTCTGCTGTTCTTATGCGTGATTACAACCCTTGGACGACTCTTCTTGCAGGTCCCTCACTGTGTGTGTGAAGTACCAGAGCATAAGTGATGTGTAGTGCATAATAAAATGAAAAATATATAAAAAGAGGGAGTTGGTTATGGACAAAGAAATCCTCCTCCAGGATGATTTCAGTCTGGAAGTCAAAAGAACACGTCATACGCACAAACATACTCCCCCAGGTATGTTTGGATTTATGAAACTGTTTATGTATCATCTCTTGTTCACCATCTCCAGAATATAAATATATATGTATCATCCCTTGTTCACCATCTCCAGGATATACATTGAAAGAATATGGATGGCAATTTTCTTTCTTTCTTTCTTTCTTTCTTATATTTCAAAGTATATCAAAAGTGTGTACAAGTCTTTCAGGCAAACTGCAGTACTGAACACAGTACTGATATTTTGCATCCATGCAGCTCCCCTTTATAGTTACATGCAATATTAACCTCTGTGTTATTTTTACAGTAGCTACTGAGAAAAAAATATGAATGGGCTTGCAAGACATTTAGATAAACATTTATTTATGTAGGTATTGTACAATCATACAAAATTGTGGCCATCCATCGGGTAGAGATGTGTGGGTGTAGGCAGGCTCCGTCTATGACTCAGGGCACAACGATGTATTTCCTTGCATTTCTTCATGTCTCACACTGTGTAATTGAACTGGACAGCTGATTAAAGAATAGACCTCTAAAGACCAACTAGCAGTAATCAAGAGGTGTCTGGTTCAGATCCCATGTGAAGTGGCATAGAGTGGCCCAAAAAGTGAGAGCTATTATCCAATCTCTCCTCCTCAGATGGTCCTGAAACAATGGCTGAAGGGTGAAACTATCAGTTTGGGTAAATGCACCATCCTGCGAGTAAAATAACAAATTTTCTCTCTGTGATGTTGACAACTTTATGCACTGCTATTTGTCTGTAAAAAGTGACACACAGGACAAGGGGCAGTCGTGTGGTTTTATGTTCTCCAGGACAAGAGGGACACACAGTGACGGTACTTAAAGACCACTGGAGGCTGTTTGATAGAAGAAGGCAGGCTTGAGTGTGATGTAATGACACCTCTCAGCCACCAGTCCCTCTCTCTCTTTCTCTCTCTTTGTGTTTATATCTCTGGATGTTTTCCATCCCTGCCTCTGTCTGTGTCAAAGTCTCTCTCTCTCATTCTTGTCTCATAGACACCATGTTTCAAAGCCTGTCAGCGAGATGAGAAGACTGGGTAGTGGTGAGGAAAAGGGAGTGGAGGCAGGGAGGGTCAGGGCTGCCCTCGACATGCTGCTGACGGGGGATGTGGATCCACTCTGATGTCATTGTTCTAGATCTTTTCTTGAATCAGTTCTTTCATCTGTTGGTATTCTTATGACTTAAAACAAAATATAGGGTTGTAAATCACTGGTACTCAACAGACAATGTGAATTTGTTCTGTATACTGAGCCAAGAAAAACAACACTACAGGTCATAAATTCAGTTGCCAAAAACTACTTATAGTTACATTTGAGTGACAGACGCCATCTAGCAGCTGTAATAATTATGACGCAGGGAAGTGACGCAGTTCAGATGATGTCAATATAGGGTGACTGCGTATGAGGAGGACACGGTTTGGGTGGATGGCTAGATAGTTGGTTAGATGGCAAAAAGTGGCAAATGCTGCAGGAGGCCGCTGTTGGCTTTCAATCTCCAACCGAGTGTCATGTTTTCACCCGTGAGTTGGGACATTTTTGTAAAAAAAACGCAACGTGGTGTTTACTGTTGCCATGACAACAACTGTTGGCACATTTAACCATGTTTCAAGTGATCATTTTAACCCAAACCATGATCTTTTCCTAACCCTAACCAAGTTTTTTTGTGGCTTAATCTAACCAGACCTTAACCACAGCGCTGTCACTCCATAAAACATAATAATTTTTTAACAGTGATTTGTAACAGTTTTCGAAAGTGGTATATTACGCTCCAACGGGTCGTTCTGGAGTGCAGGTACAAACGACTTATGTGGTCATTTAATTTGGAGGACGTATTGGTATACCAGTTATCTTATCTCCTAAATCCTGAAGTTTCAAATCTTGCCTTCTGCTTCCCTTCTCTCAACTGAACTCTGAAGAAAAAGGTGAGATGATATAAATAAAAATAGACCCCAGCTGACAATTAATTGATTGTCAAAGCAGATAACACATCATAATGCTTCATAAACACCAGATGAGAACATGGAAATCAAACAAATATCAATATTGTATTGATCTCAGGCTCAACATACTTATCAAACAGGATCAGATGTCACTTATTCCGTCTTAGATGTGGACGTTTATTTTGGTTTCAGTCAGGTTTTTCATTCAGTTCTGGGAAACCCAAATGAAAAGACAGGATGAGAAGATAGAACAAGGATCGATAGACAGGATATAAACTACATACTAACATACTTTATATAACACCTTATGCAAGACAAGGGTAAGGTAATTCAGGCTCCCTTTCAAGCTGAAATTCAACAGTTTCTATAAATTGTTTTTTGTTGCATTGATTTTTGAAGCATAAGAGACCATCCATCCATTTTGATAAGCACAGATCTGTATTTCTGAGAAGTGATCTTCAAAGTTTTTGTTGCTGAAAAGGCAAAGGGCTAACAGATCTAATTAACATTAACCTTATCCAAACACATTATATACCGGGACACATGGCTATCACGTGTATTGGAAGGGTCATTAATCTAAACATATATAATTCCTCCTGTTCATCCAAAAGGGAGCCTTAACATAATTACTAACCAATAATGCAAGCTTTAAGCCTATAAAAGGATGAGGCCAAATACATATTAAATTTTCATGTAAATATTTAGAATTTAAAGAGTCAGTATGGCAATTTCTTCCCAGCTATACTAAGGCTACAGAGGCGATATTTACTTTATAGTGTGAAAATGTAATTTAGCACAGTCACAGTGTCACAACAGGAGCCATGTGTCAATATTTGACCAGGGAGAGCTGCATTTTCTGTCTGCTTAGCATTCTCTTTGATAGATGGAGAGGAGGGGAAAGTATTAACTGCAGAGACCTCAAGTTGTGACTCGCATAATGACATGAGCACATCTGACAAATAGACGTATGCTGCTGGTATATTGAGATTCATAAAGCATACATATCTTCTCAATTTAAACTTTTTGTAAAGTGTGTGTGGAGGTGAGTGAAGTGTTTTGTGTGTGTCAGTGAATGTGTATGAATAGTTCAGCTCTACTCGCAAGGTCTTGATGTCCTTACAAGAAAATCGGTGGAACTTTTTTGACAGGCCTCAGAGGGGACACATATTCCAGATTTTTGGGTAATATCACAGCTGATTTGAGTCAGTTAAATACAGTGCAGAAACAGATCCCATGGTATTAAACTGTAGACTTTAAACATGTTCAAAGCATTGTGTTTGTTAAGTTACTCACTGTTGAATATGGATGTGGATGGTTGCCAACTTGGTGATACTGGTAGTAAGACTAAAAAGAAAGTTAAAGGCCTTTTTCAAAAAAATAAAAACAATGGCTTAAAAAAACAACATAAAACAACATAAAAAAAGAAACTTGCAACTTTATTCCATGTTCAGCTTTACATGTGAACTGTTGCATGCGACATACATCCTTTCTTGCAATCACTTAGGAAAATATTATGGGCCAAAAGGGAATATATAGGATTTTTCTTGAAAAACTTTCAGATTCAAGTTTAATTCAGTGTCTATTGTACTTCTGAGTCACATGGCCATAAAGGAAAAAGTAATGGAGCTGTTCAGAGTTAACCCCTGAAGTAAAATAAGATGCAGGCGAGCAACAACAATAAGACATCCCAGTGTGCATCACACATTCAGAATATATGGCTGACAATCCTCTACTTAAAGCTACAAATTAAATGACAGTTTGAGGATAAAGTACATGTCAGGAAGAGAAATACAATTCATGCACAAAAACTTAACAGAAGTTATGCAGTGTTTGTGCCAGATTAAGGGCTTTTTGTCGAGGTGACAATTTTATTCCACAGGCTTCAAGTCTTGTTCCTGTTGCTTCAGGCACCAAAGACGCATTTTTCATTGGATGACGCAAAACTCTTTACCGTCTGTTCCAGGGCTATTTTAAAAAGGTACCTTGTTCAGTGTTTGACCTTTTCTTAGTGGGTCCCTGTTTTGTTTGAATCACTGATGAGAGCATGCAGCATCATGATACACACTCCTACCACTGGTTTCACACTGCTTCGGTAATCGACAGTCGGGGGTCATAACACACAAAGAAGTGTATGCACCTGTAAAGGCAGTGAAGATGCCTGCAAGCTATCAAAATGGATGTAAACATTGCATAATTCAAGATATTTAAATATATATATCTTATGAGAAAAGAAATGCATCGAGCACATCAAAAATGACAGAGCTACTCTTTGATTAATGCATCAAATCAATCAATTATTTTAACCCTCTGGTTATGTTGAGAACCAAACATCCACTATGTTATGGATCAAATTGTTTAATTGTTTAAATATACTCACAAGCAGGCAAAAAAATCAATTTATATCAGTAAAATGATATTGTGGCTTGTCAGGGAATTCAGAAAGAAATAGAAAATCATTTGATACATCTAAAACTTCTTAAATAAACTGTTTAAAGAGGAACTAAACATCCTGTTGTAGCTATAACATGCCCCCTTCAGTTTCCCCAGCTGACATTCCATGTGCCTAATGGGCAAACATTGTTACATCAATGCCGAATGTGCCTGACAGCACATCTGTAGGGCTTTCTGTATGTTGACATTGCGTCAAGATGCTGAGGGCGACCTGTAAGCTATTCTGAGGTATGTCAGTGTGAGCTGGGCGTTATTAACCACTGTCTCTGTGAAACAAGGACTGTGATTAGTGTCCAGGCTGCTAAGGAGTAATTGTGCTCCAGAGGGTTCATTTGCTCCTTAACACCCACTGTCATTAAATCCCAGTGCCCAGTAAAGTGATTATTCAGCGATAAAGTTTTAATTGCGCCGTTGTCTGTCGTTCGTAATGACAGCTGCTCTGATGTTGTTTCAGAACCTCTCTGGTGCAACACGATTGGCGAAACAGCACTAATTTGCCGTTTGTTTCATTGACAGGTGAAGCAGGCAGCATATTGACATGAAAACGTCTGGTTAAGGGTGTGTCTACATCCATTTATGGCTAATTGTGGCAGTGGAAATAAGAATCACGCACATGCACCTAGTTCCACAACAACTGAGATTTATAAAATAGGACGATGCGTATGTACAGCTTTATGAATCTGATGAAAATGATGCATATTTCTGTCTTTGTGCACAATTTTAGTTACTCTACACAGAGTTTTATGCATCTGGCCCCTGGTATCGATCGTCTAACTCCCCACAAGAAGGCAAATAAGCATATTTCCTAAAACGTTGAGTTATTCCATTTAGTTTAGAAGGTTTCACTCATGTATAGAAGTACAAATGTATGTATTTGTCAACATGTTGCAGGGACAAAAAGCTGTTCACACTGTGTCACATTGTGGGGACTCTGGGTCAAGGTTTAGAGAGGGATTGGAGTTAAACATGTTCTGTAGCTGTTATCATTAAGGTCGGAGTAAGTCTCCATGAATGAATGATATGTAATGTCCTCACAAGTCACAAAAACAACTGTGTGTTTGTGTTTGAATAGCAATGACTTCTGTAACACTGCTTAGCCCACCGTAGATTTCTTGTGCACCGCTTTCAGTCACACTTTGAATTAGCAGAATGTCTGCATGTTATCTCATGACAGCACATGGTTAACCTTGCTATAGAAATAGTGCAGTAACAAGGTGGGATAATCAATATTGTTCACAGCAACAACCTGGATCCCTGGATCTTGGAATGGTCTAATTGAAGTATTGGTTTATACCTGCATCTGGTATTGACAACATCTGAGAGAGAGAGAGAGAGAGAGAGAGAGAGAGAGAGAGAGAGAGAGAGAGAGAGAGAGAGAGAGAGAGATGGTTAATTTTAGAGACCAAGGAAAGAACATTACTTGTAGAAACTGAATGTTCATGGGAAAAAACATTTCCCTTTTAAGGTCAAGTGAAGGAACATGATGTACGTTGCTTTTAAACCTTGTATCTGTAGCTTCTGTAAAAAGCATTGTGAGTGTACTAGAGGCCAAATGGGATGAAAAAATGTGTATTCTATGATTTTTATCACATAAGGTAAATTTTTGAGTTGGAGAAAGGCATTATAGCTCAAATATTGACACAAATGTTGAGCAGCTAAAGTTGATGCGAGCTGGTCTGATGCAGATTAGAAGTGGGAGATGACATCAGTGATGCTGGTAGATGATATAAATACTGTGTATACTAAAGCGGACACCAGCTAAAACAAATATTTATAATGTTGCTCTGGAGAAACTGAAGCAGTTTCATCAGTTGAAGTGGTCACAGCTCATGGTATTGTACATTTTTTTAGGTCTACATGTAGCTATTTTAACAATTTAATCCATTTAACTGTCAAGATACCAGTCAAAAAACAGGTCTCAAGTTTACCTCGGGCAATGAAATCAGTCTAACAAAATTTCCAAAGGGGCTGAGGCAGAGAGGAAGGTAATCAGTCACTGAAGAGGACATTATGTTTGTTAGTCAGAAGGAAATAGATTATAAACAGGGTAACCAGCAAACAGACACAACTAAGAGGAATAGCAGGAAGCAACTTAGCAAAATAAAATAACAAAGACTGACCGAAAAGTGACCTCACTGAGGCTGATTTCAAATGAGGAGCAGCTGGGTAGACAGGTGATTTGATCAGGTGATCTCTAGAGGACGGAAACAGACACAATTAGGAGTTTCTTCACCAGTTGAATTTGCAATAAAGGCTGTAGATACAATTTTTGTTGGTTGTATCAGTTTACAACCAGTTTTATCTTTTATCTATCAGATTGATTAGATTGGTGCTGAACCAATACTTTTGATAATAATTTAATTTAAGTCAATTACCAAGCAAAAAAGGCCAAACATTCATCAGCATCTTACTGCTTTCTCCTTTAGTATTACTGTTAAAGGTAGAGTCAGTCATTCTGGAGAAAGAATGTTGATATGTCAACTAAACACCCAAACAAATACACCCCTCCCTTCATGCTCCTTCAGAAGCTCTGCCCCCCAAATTCATGGATGCACATTGTCAGGGCAACAACTAGAAGAGAAATATAACAGAATCCAGAGCAATGCATCAGTGATAGAGTCACTTCTCTTCCTCTCACACATTATCAAGAGTGGAAAAAAAAAATTGACTCGTGAACAAAATAGCCCATCCACACTCTCCACCTGTCTGCGGCCTGCCCACCTCTCACTCAACCTGTGTTCAACATCTGTCCGTAGAAGCAGCCGTCTGTCAGCTGCAGCTCCTGGGGAGCTGAGAGCCGGACAAACTGCCTTCACCAGACTGACTGACAGCAGAAATTTACTGAACCAAAATAGTTTGCATGTCAGCTCCACGGGAAGAAATCAAGAGTGTTTGTATTTATTGATTCATTGATATGGTTGATACGTTCAGAACACATATACAGCAGGATATTTTTGTGATTTAAACAGCTGCCTGCTCAGATTAAGCTTCACTAAACACGACAGAAAAAGACTCGGAGCATAAAAAAATGTGGGGGGTCTCTGTGAGACTGTCTCAGACTCAGTGTGGATTGATACATTCAATAAAATGGAAGCGTATCTGTTCCACAGCCTCTCTCTCTCTCCAGTTCACCAGCCCTTCCACCATTCATCAGGTGCTGGAGACGAGAGACTGTCATGTCCTCACACAGACAGCTGCTCTGATGTCTTCCCCCTGTCCTGTGCACAAGCACCAACGCCCCCTGCTGATTGGCTGGAGTAGTGTTGTGTGGCTCGGTCCAAGCCACTTTGTTTGTTTCCCATATGTATGAATACTGGGGTTTTTTTTCAGCGTACACACAGAACAGACAGCTAACGCACCACGAGTAGATATTTGCTGAATTCGACAAAAAGTGTATTGAACAGTCTTTCTCCAGAATCACTGACTCTAACTTTAATTGAATATCCTTGAGTTTTGGTCAGACAAAACAAGAAGTTTAGAAATAATTGATTAGTCAATTAAATTAAATTAAATTAAATTTTAACTCAACCCAGAGCCCAGCACAAGGATACAGTAAACCACCAGTGTTCTTCCCTGAAAATACTAATCAATTTCACCCTTTCACGTAATCAAAGATGGAATTAGTCTTCTAAACCCCTTGACCTAGCTTATATAAATAAAACATAGGAGCTACTCAGTTTCCCCTTAAACTCAAATCCTTTGGTGATACTGATGGTGATACTTTATATGGTTACATCCAAATTTAGGACACAAAAGTGTGAATGCACTCAGTCTCAATATCTTACTAGCCCCAGTTTATACCTAACATGTATTAGCATTAAATTTAGCATTACATTTGAGTCACAGAGTGCATTCATTTCTCTAAATAGATAAATACCTGGCGATGTTTGAAAAACCCAGAAAGTTGTTAAGCAACACCAACTATAATCCTCAAAGACTCTGCTAACCATCTGGATAAAATATATTCCATCCACTGCATGAAAAAAAAAAAAAGATTTTTAAGCCATTTCCCAAGTTGCGACTCTGTTTCTTAATCCAAACAAAGATGGCTACCTGGATGGGAAACAAAGTACCAACATCTTTTTTATCATGTAGCAGACATAATATTTTTTTCATCCAGATGGTTAGAAAATGGTTTGTGGATTCAGAAAATACCTGAAGAACAGCAGTAAGTGTTGTTGTACAACCTTCTGGATTTTTCAAACATCTCAGAGTATTTATACCTTTTGGAGAAGGGATGTGTCACACGGGAGAGATTTTGAGTTGATTATTTGTGTTCATTTTGGATTGATCTTTTGTTGTTTGCATGTATTTTGAATTATTTTCTGTTTATGTTCATTTGCTTTGCATGTTGGTTTGCTTTGTGTTTTGTTGAATCTTCCTGTGATTATATCTAAGCACCCACAGTGATTTCTAATCAACCAATCCCTGCAGAGCCCAGTGAGCATAAAAAAAGAGGAAGGAAGAAGGAAGGACAAAAAAAGGGCAGTAATGTGGCATTCATTTGGTGTCGGAATAATTGGAAAAATGAGTTCCCGACTTGGAAAATTCACATGAATGTCCCCTCAAGTTGGAACAACAAGTCGGAAAGTCTGCAAAAATTTTGGCAAGATTTGCTGAAAGTTGATGTCATATGCGCAGAAACATGGCAGAAGAAAGTAAATGTTTGGTTGATGGCAAGACATTTTTTACTAATTCACATATTGCATATCGATTTTTTGTTCACATGTAATTTGTAATATGTTATCAGGTTGTAGCTGTTAGTTGCTGTCCATGTGGAGTGACCTAGATTAGTTAGAAAAGTTATTTGTTAGCATTGACCCTGATAACAAGTCAGGTAAAGCAATATTTTATTGGTTTTCAGGAATGTACTGGTGCAGCAACAACTCTGGGACAAAATACAACATTTGTAGCATCCATGTTGTTTCCACATTACAACTTAAAAGCTCATGAACACACCGAAGAACGAATGTGAATGCAGTATAATACAGCAAGCAGAGTGGGGAACACTCGACAGGAGGGAGCTCTGGTGGGGAACGGCAGAGATGGGGAGCAGCTTTTAGCCCTACCTGTGGTTTAGGTAAGGTCCAGGTGTGGGCAATTCAATTCATGTACAACTTGGCATCTCTCACTCCCTCAGCGCACCTTTAGCTTGTGGAGCTTGTTAACCTGTGGAGGAACCGGGGGGGAGGAAGGAGAGAGAGTGAAATTCCAGAGAGAGCCCCATCATGGAACCAGGAGCCACAGGTGGGGTGACATTCCCGAGCCTCCCCAAAGCCTCCAGACGACCGAGAAGCCGCAACTACGGTGACCGCAGGCTGTGAGTGAGTCCAGGCTGTGAGTGAGTCCAGCCTGCGGTCTCCAGGCAGGAGTGAATAATGGGATCAACAGTACCCTGGGGCAAAAGAGGGTGGTTGTTGTGTGGGACAAATTATTGCCAGCTCTTACTAGTACAAGCAGAGCAGGACAGCGGCCCCTGGAGAGTACGAGCCAGCCAGCGACTGACAATGGACTGCACTCATGGAACTCTAGAAAATTAAAGGACATTTTAATTTCTTAATTTGTAAACTGTTGACTTTTTAATTATTTTTAGCTTTGAAACTCTTAACCCTTTTTAAATAGTTTTTTAAAAACAGTTTTATTTATATTTTATCTTAGATTTTATAGTGATCTTTTTAGTATCTTTTATACCTGGGTTTTAGTTTTTTTTTTTTCTCTCAAACAAAAACACATCTGATTACCTAATTTCTGTATATTTGTGCCATTTATCAGTTTGTTTGTTTAGTTTTTTTTTCTGTTTGCGTAATCCCTGGTTGAGACTTCTGCAGAGATATAGTATGGTGAGGTCTCACCTCCTGCGAGCCATCTTGACACCCTCATTATCTTGCACTGTGTGATCCCACTCTACACATACTTTAATCTCCTTTTTCCCTTCTGCCTGTGCATTCTTTCTGTCTCTTACCGTCTTCTCATATTGTATAGTTGGTCTCCGGGCACTGCACTGCAGCTGCCCACCGATCCTTGAATATAGGATGGGTCAAATGCAGAGGATAAATTTTGTTATAATGTATGTGAATGCTGAGAAATGACAATAAAGAGGGTCTTAATGTTAATCTCATATTTTGAAAGGGATAGGACTAGTTCCTGCTCTGGCATCGTGACAAACATATGGCCTTGGCGTCTCTCTCTGAAAGATTTGGCTTATGTAAAATCAACTTAGGAATAATTTATTGAGCTCTCAGTTGGGGTTTAGCATTTTGGCAGTGCAAACATTGTGTTTTTTCCTTTTTTTTGAATGTAAAAGAAGTTTTACGGTACAATAAACAGCAGGAAATGGTGTGATAAACTATTCTACTTTCATAACCCTTTCTGAAGGTTAGATCTCTGAAAACTTGGGTTTTGGCTGATGCCCACATGACTTATTTTTGCTCATCAAAGGGTGGTAAGAAAATGATAATAATTAAGACCTAAAACCTTATGAAGGTGCCAGCACTATGTGACTTGGGTTTAAGCCAGCATGAAAAGAGATCTTTCTAAATTTACTAACAAACATTATGACAATGGATTTATCTGATGTGTTTCTCCATCAAGTAGGGTTATGGTCTATTGAAGCCATTGTTCTGTGTGCAAGAGTGCATCAGGTGGCCACAAGATCTTACAAAATGAACAGAAATAGAACCAGAGGTAGAAGCACAGCCAAGAGAGATCATTTTGTGTCCTCTTCTCTGCAATTGAGTGTAATGACAGTCCAGTCTTGTACCATTAAGTGGCTACTGTGTCCTAACCTGTCCTTTATAATAGAGGATCATCTTTTTTGTGTTGTTGCCAATTTTGACCAAAAAGTGCCCCTTTTAAAAGAAGAGGGTGGGTTGTGTGTGTGCTCACATGAACTTATGCTCTCACAAGACTGTCATCAGCAGAAAAATTACAGAGATTGGTCATTAGTTGGAATATTTCAAGTTTCACTATTTAATAATTTTATATTAACAATGGATGGAATAATGACATGTAATGAAAAAGGTCACCTGTACTGACAAACCTACAGAGAATTATCGTCTGACAGTTCCTCTCAGATTGACGGAGCGTTTTAGCATCTTTCAGCTCATTGTTTTGGTTCTGGTTCACTTTTACCATGCTAAACACCAAATAGAGGACTTTGAGAGTTTGATAAGAGAGTGGAACAACTAGCTGATTAAAAGACAGGTATTTCTTCCAGTAGATGGTGGAGACCAAAATAGAGCTAAAGGTAGACTTATATTTGCCATATGGACAGGAACATGACTCAAAACGAATGCTAATGTAAGTATCAAAAATTAAATTTTTCCTGCTTTCACCAATGAAACCAATGTTTAATTTGTTGTAACAAGGATCTCTTGCAGTTGTTTGAATAAGGATCTTGTCTGTTAAGAGAAAAGATGGAAGTGGTGTGACTGCTTAGAAAGGAGGGTTGGCTCAACAAGCATCTAACTCTGACACAGGAAACTGCCTTCCAGAACCAGTCTCCACACAGTTGTTGGTTACTTTTAACTATGACTATGATCTTTTACTAACTTAAACCAAGTAGTTTTAGTTGCCTGAGCCTGACCAAACCTTCAGATCAGCAGTGGCAGATTTTACATGGAAAATTTTACATGGGGTGGCAAAGGGGTTGGCAAGAGGGGTTTGGCAGGATGACATGGAAGGTATTTGGGAATCCCCAAATAAAAATACAATTCTACTTCTGTAGGTAAATGGCTCCAAAAAAGATCCATAAATATATTTTATATTTATTCTTGCATTATGTTATTTTTATACACAAACAAGATACCAGCATTCATACAAAAAAACTGTGCAGCTTTTGCTGGCTCTGCACTAACCATCAGGTCATGTTCAACCACAGTTTTTTAAAACAGCTGAAGGCGACAGTTGTTATGCTGTGCAGCAAAATGCTTAACAAACATATCTAATATCAATACTGCTTTCTTACTGAAAAAGCTGGAAATATCACCATTTTTTGTCTGCACTGCACACCAGTCCAACTACTCTGACCTACAGTAGTCAAGACATGACTTTAACTTTTGGTTAAAAGCCATGTATTACATTACACTGTAGGAGTATGTGGTTAATAAATTTTAATAAAACAATCACATCAATCACATTCGACACCGAGTGATATTTAGGCTAGCGTAATTAATCCCCTCATGGCTAATATATTCAGTCTGACAGTCAAGAAGGCAGCAGCCTGTTTGTGTGTAGACTTTGTGCTGTACTATATTAGAAGGGCAGTTATGTATTTGCTAATCAAACAAAAATAATGGATTTCCTAGCACTGATGTGCAGTTATTAGGCTACAGTCCCAACAACCCACTTCCTAAACATGATGGATTCAAACAACAGTGTTTGTTTGACACAGTAGCGATGCACCTGCAGCTTTTGATATCTAGTAAAATCGAGGCTCAGAATCACAAAGGCCCTTCCAAATCACATCTTGTGATGAACTCTGCTTTAGTTAGCAACTTAACCTTTGGCTAACATTATGATTACGGACAAGCTCTCATTATTGAATTTCACATACAGTAATTGCATTCATTACTAATTTAACATCGTTTGAGTTAAATCGGTTTGGATGGTTAAACTTCCCACAGAGAACCTCTGACTTGACTACACCTCCAGATGCTGCAGCTCTCAGTTGCTCCATGTGTTGTGTTGTCCTGACTCTCTGTAACTATGTCTGTGCACGTTTGGTGCAGTGCTGTACTGACTGTTTTCAGTGGCCAAAGTGAGCATTATGGTATTATTATTATACCATTATTATTATTATTTGAGTGCTTTAAACACCTTAAGAACATAGTGGTGAACCTACAGTGGGGGGGGGGGGGCAGTTGCCTCCTTGCCTCCCTTCTAGATATGCGCCTGCAGATCAGAGAGTGGTTATATGGGTCAATTTGGAAGGCAACAACAGACAACATGTTTTGTCCAAGCAGCAATGTGGAAATACCTTAAAGTGCAATGTAACAGACGGCTGCTAGATGCTGCCTACAAAAAATCCCTGGCTCCAAGTGACTCCCATTCAAAAAGTGTCTCTTTCTGTCTAGAAATACTAAATCAATAATCTGTCTCAAGGAGTCATTATTCTCTCAATCGCTAAAGTTGCACCCTTTAATAAGTGTACTGATGGTCATTTTGGAAATTATTGCTCTAGTTATAAGATTTAAAGACTTATAGTAGTTTTGATGTCTGCAGTGTGGGTGTTGATTGGCACCTGTGATTGACAGTTTGCTCACCTGCTCCTCTCCCAGGCTCCAGGACTCACACTGAATTCAACTTTCAGAGCTTCTGTTTAAAGAATAAACAGTGATTTTTCTGCAGACATGCCGTTCTACTGTGTTTGTGGTTAAGGAGTTACACTAACAAGACCCTCACTGGATGCTGTCATGCAATATTTCGGTAAGAATAATGGTACTCGATTATGACACCTGCCCTGTTTGCACAATTTATCTAAAGTAGGTACCATTAGCCCAAGTGTGCACCACTCGGTGTTCACACTAAGTTAGTGTTTGTTCACCATAGGCAGCAACTCTGGCCTTCAAACCAGCTCCAATGCAATCCACTGGATGATGTCACACCTCCCTACGTCCATCTTTATATAGAATCTAGGGTTTTGTCATTTATTTTGGAGGTCTTGCTGGCTCCTACACATCAAGAACAGCCCTATGTGTAATGTGTTTTATGCTAATAAATATTTTCTTGCACTCAAGACATAACAAGATCTACCATGACATATAATGAGCAAACCGTTGAATGTCTCAGTACAACACCTTACTGGGCACATGTTTTCTGTTTACTGGGACATTTTCTCATTATTGCTGATTACTGCTGTGAACGAGGATGTTTTATTGACTCTGCTTCCAGAGGTGATGAGGTATGTTGTTTAAGGGAAGTTGCTCCAATAGCTACACTGCAGCGTGCACCATTGAAATATGTGATGTTATCAACATGAACATGTTCAAACAGACTGATGTATATTGCAGATACTGTCCTAATAGTTGCTCTGCCTGAGCCACTCTGCTGATTTCAGTTCTATCAATATCACTCCACACCATGCAATACTCCCTAGAGAAATTAACAGTGATTGATCTCTTGTATCTAATTCCTTTTTTCTCAATTTTCCACATACCAATGATCAAGATGCATTTTCCCTCCAGTTTTCCCTCCAGGTGAAAGGAAACAACCAAGTGTAGTCTCATTTGGGAAATTAATTTTCAAGCAGACAAGTCTGGCTTGCCTCCTGACATGGCAGGGGGTTTTGATAACTTGTAATTGACCTTGTTGTTGTAGCATACTTCCAGGTACGGGGTAAATTCGAGTGGGCTGTAGTGTCGCCATGTGGCACATAGAGTACTGCGGAGGCATCCTTATGAAAGAGCCTGCTGGCATTTGCAATAGATGTGGTGCTTTTAAAGCATTTGTGTTGGTGTAACAGGCCTTTCTAATAGAAAAACCCAAATCCACTCTTGTAAAACATGCATTTATCTTTGAAAATAACATCATGTACAAATCCATCTCTGACCTTTCAGAAATGGTATTTCATCAGTATCTGATAATCCTGTGGCCAAAAGGAGCAGAGCTGGAGATTAGATAATAACCATTTCTGATTGATACGGTGATATGATTGATATGAAGTAGGCTAATCCTGGCTTGAAATTACCAGCAGTTCCGTGTTCTCATACATAATGTATTATGCAAATGGTTATGATATAAATATCTTAATCATGTATATCCTAAATAATGTGCCACTGCAGGATTCAAAGCAGCTACCTTATGATTGCATACAAGATACCCCTGCCCCAGCACCTGCTTTGATATATTATCATTTCAACACTTAGATTTAATGTTTTGCTTATGTGTCAAGCACTTTTGATGACCTGGATGCATGAGGTAAATTCACAACTCACTGTATACTTCCAAAATGCCAAAACTAAAATAAATCTATAAATAAAAATCCCAAAATAGGTTTTTTCTTCATTCTGAAAAGACACAACTTCCAAGATGCAGCGGCAATATGTTCATGACATTAACAGAGGTGCTATATCTGAAGAGTTTTACACATCAGATGGACCTCACTGTGTGGGCTTTTTGGATGAATCTGCATAACAAATGCTTTATCTTCAGCAGGAACGACCTTGTTGAGTTTCGCCATTGATCAGCACATCGACTCATCCACTCTGATAACTCTGAAACCCATTTATCATAGGCAAGGTTTTAGCCTGCTGCGGCTACATTTACTGGCAGAAAATCAATCTATTCTAATCAGTTAATACACCGACAGGTCATGGCAGGAATATGTGAACATGTACAGTACAAGCCAAAGCTCTGATTAGAAAAGATGGAAATGTTCAATAATGGGGAGAGGGGGTAAAAAAGGAGAGTGGAATGAGGTCAAACCAGAAAGGCACGTGATTTAGCACAATCTAGCAGTAACTCTGTCATACATCATTCTTATTCTCTGTTGATGTGTTGAATAAATGTTGTAAAGTTCTGTATGAATTCCCTGTATCTCCTAGGAAACCTCCCTGCTGTATTTCTCTGCTTGGAAAACAGGACAAAATTTGAATTTTTCTTTTTACCTCATGGGAAAGGAGTTGGAAGTGCAGCAGTGGTGCATAGTTGCCCGCAGTGCACACACACTGTACAAAGCAGGTCTTACATACAATGGGTACATCCGTTTTTTGATTTGCATACTGTAATGCAGTCTCGGCCTGTCTGAGCCCGGCACACACTCTCTTCAGTGTCAGACAACAAATGTTGCCATAGGAGTTGACTTGTTGCGAGCGGAGAATTTCCCACAAGGCTTGTGCATTTATATAGTATAATGAAGCAATCCCTTAATGGAGAAACTGGGTGTTTGCAGGTGGGATTATGTGTGTGTGGTGTGTTTGAGATAAACAGGAGAAGCAGAAGAGAGAGTGTTTTTTTTTTTTTTTTCCTGTCCGTTTTATGGATGTATCAGGTTTTGGCTGGATTATATGGTCTCTTAATTACATGGTCTGTTTGTTGCGTTTGTTTATCATATCCTCATTAGCCTTTTGTTGGGGGGGTGGGGGGGGAAATAAATAGCAAGCGGCAGAATTGTGCTTGGCATCTTAGAACAAAGCCTATGTAACAACATGTCATTTGCAATCACAGCTTACAGCACTCAAAGAGACAAAGTCAATACCTCCTAATGGACACTGGAAATCTGTAACTTGTCCTGTTGTCTGAGACAGAATGCTTATTAAGTCCAACTGTGACAGCGCCATTTATTCAATGAAGCTCATCAACAGCTTTATGATTAAGTGTTAGAGTTTAGGCAAGCTTCAGTTTTAAATTGATGTAGAGGTTATGGTGAGCAGTGAAGTTGTCTTTGAGATATAAGCCTGTAAAAGTTGTGTTGCCAGCCGAATGCAACAGTAGAAATTAGTTCTAACGTAAAGTTAATCTCAGAGAAATCCCAAACATGCTACCTCAAACCTCGGCAAATAAAATCAAAACTATATAAATGGGATTATACCGCTGATCTGCCATCCCGATTGGTAGGACAAAGCCACACCAGCAGTGCTTTTCAAGTTTAAGCAACCAAAACTACTTCAGTTGTAAGAAACTAGTTGAAAGAAGTGTTTAAAGACTTACTGAAGAGCAACTACACTCCTTGTCCTACAACCTAGCTGGGCATGATCACAATTACAACAGGGGTAATGACAGCATGAGTCATTAATATGCCCCTCAGTGAGGTCTAGACACTGGTGGTGGTGAAGGAGTGAAGAACAGCCTGAAGATCTGGACGGACGTGATCTGGAACAAGAATGCTGATGAGGTCAGTGGATGGTTCTGATGAAAACTGGAGATGGAGGGGCGGAGGGGTGGACTGAATTAATCTGACACTGAAATAACAGATGACAGCAGCAGAGAAAGTAACAGATTTAAAGCTTGACAGCAGTCACAGAGGTCATGGCAACATTAGATTGGTTGAAGTGAAAAGTGTGAACAACCTCAGTCAGTTGATTGGGTTGCAGGCAGGGAGGAAACAAATCTAAATAAATAGGAAAAGCATTTAGAGGGAGCACCGATTTATTTAGTTATAGCAGTTTTTTGTAAGATTTGAATATTTTTGACTTTGTTGATTTATATGTAATAGTAGTTACAGAAAAGACTGCATGCCTCCACACTCCCACACCCCCACCTAACAATTCTACACATAGGGGCTTTAAACCCAGTAGAGACTGTTGATAAGGCATGTGCAGTCCAAAGGCCACATTACACTGTGCAATGTTTGGGCTGTCTGATACGAAAGTTGACAATTGTGAGTGAAATGTGGTGAAATCTTTGGTCGTGAACATAAAACGGTGCTCCTACATCACTCTGTGAGACATGTCCACCAACAACCAATTTGGAGCTTTGGCATCAGAAATTTCAGAACAAATTCTAACAACGTGACTGCTGCTACAGCCCACATCTATAAACAAAGCAATCAGAATACGGAATATGGCATGACAATTCATAAGTGAAAAAACACACGCATTCAGGTGAAACAAAAAAGAAGTTTATGTGACCTTGCTGCGTTTTCTAAACATAAGATCAGTGCAGATGGATGACGTGTCTCTGCTTTCATTTACTTTTTGCTATTTAACACCACATCGTAAGGAGACGATTCACCATGCGTTCACCACACAAAGCCTCAAAATGGTATCTGACAGATTGTGTCTTGCAAACAGTGTCTCACACAGTGTGACATGCAACAAATTTACACAATTGTTGTCGCCACAGTCTAAAGGCACCTGAAGAGTCAAACTTAAGCACTTTTACACAAATCCATGCACCCTGACCTCCCACTTTAAGCTTTTTGTAGTGATAGAAGAATTTCACACTCCTTCCTGCTTTGCAACCAAAAACATATATTCTTCATATAACTAACCATAAAATGTCCCCTGCTAGGGAAATATAACATTAGTCATTTAAAGCTGTTTGAACAAATGACCAGTGCGGTTGTTTTTGTGGTCAGGACAGTTTCTTCTTTCATATTTTGTTTTTGCCATCAACCCACGCACAGTATTAGAAGGTACATTTTGGAAGAAGGCAAGCGGGACTTACCGATACTAGTACAATTTGGATCATTATTTTTGTCCCTTTTGTGGGGTAACCTGCTATTGCTCAAATAGGAGAGAGAAATCATTTTAATTGGTTTATTCGTGGCTACAAGGAAACTCAATCTCATGAGTATCAAAGGTTCATGTAAACAGTTTAACCCCAGTGAGACCTCAGTCGGAGTGTGACCGGTAGCCCGTATCTTCCTCTGACATGTAAACCAAACAGTGGTGATCAGCATTCAACCTAAAGTCAACTTAAATTTCACAATTTATCTTCTGTTCCATGACTAATGAATAACAGAGGTGGAAATTTACTGTAGCCAAGTGTGGTGGAGATGTGATCATCCACCCTGAACATCACGCTGCTCTCCAGTAGTGTAATAATGGATGGTAGATGGCTGCCATTATGACCTTCCCTCTGTACGGCGGAGCACTGTGAGCCACATGAAATCAAATTACCGCTCAAGAGGAGGTTCACTCTCCTCACCCGACATCTGCCCTATCTGTCTCTCTTTCTCTCTCTCTCTCTTCTCATCTCCTCTTCCTCTTGGCCTGTTTTGCTGGCTCTCTGCATCCACCCCTCCTTCCATCTTCTCTGTTCTTTCTCCTATCCTGTCTCCACTCTGACTCTGAGGAAGCAGAGAAAATGTAGGGAGAAAAAAGAAAGTGCAGCGATCCTTTGAGATCTCATAAATTCAATATATTCATATTGCCCAGACTCCCTAAAAGTGCTTGGGAGTGCATTCCGTGAGTCCATAAGTCACAACATTGTCAGAGAGGCGATGGTGATGCATGAGGACACCGGCACTCAGTTCATTCCAGAGCAGGTACTCTCCATCAGATAAGTGCAACCTTAATTCCTTCCGCTGGCCTAATGTGTTTTTAATGCAGTCCCGTGACTTATGTTGCTGTCAGTTTGTCGGCCTCATAGGGATGCCAGTGTGCTAGTGGGCGGCAGACAGGGACCAGGAAAGGTGGCAAAGATTAATCGGAGCGGCGGAGGCATCATACATTTGATCAAATCCGTATTGACTGAGACCACTGAGAGGGCTGCATTTCGGTGGAGTCAAAAAAAAAACTGGGATGCTCCGCTTGTCTCAGCGGCAGGATAAATGAGCTCTGTTTGCACAAATGTGCATTTGATGAAACAATACGGATTGACCTCAAAGGCAATTTATGTCATCGATACCATGCGGAGGCAGGTAAATTTCTCATTGCGGAGCGGTTCAGTGCAAACATTATTAACTGCCAGCATGTTTCCAAGCATTGGAGACTTATTGTACAATCAGCACACAGTAATATATCATAAAGCATGTGTCATAATGTGATCAACAGACACTTCATTTAAAAGCAGCTGGGAATTTACAATGTATGGTTCTGCCCTCTAAAATGTCCCTGAGGAAATGTACAGGGCAACAATAGCACTCCCACCCTTCCATCCTGTCTGCATTTACATTTTGGACTATAACACAATAACAGGGGTAGTCATCACTGGAAGTCCCACTGTTACCTGTCTGTCAGAAACACTGCAGGGTGCCTCAAACAGTTCCTCTCACTAGTGGCCCAACAGAGTAACAGCATGTAAGGAGGACATTCTGCACTAAAACAGGGATTCAGATGTACCTTTTTTTATTTGATGGCACACCTTTTATTGATGGCATCGCATCAGCATGCACAGGGGATACCGTCCTGATGTCCTTCTTAAACTGAAACACTGAGATAGTTTCTAAAAGAGTGCTGCTGGAGCTGAACACTTGATGACTTACAATATAAGCTAAAGGTGTTTATAATCAGTCATAGTTATTTTATTTCCATTGTATATAAACAATAGAACTGATTCACCACTTACATCTCCTCTCCAGATTACATTAGTCAGCAGTGAGAATTTAAAGCTCCTGGAAACTTGGCTTGAAATCTTAAAGATCCCCTCCAGATATGTTTTAAAAATACTCTGCTTTGAATGATAATTTGTGTCGGATACTGTTTTTTTTCCACAAAAATATTCAGTAACCTAGTTAAGAAATCTTAATTCCTTCTCCCTCTTTGAAAAATCCAGAATATATGAATATAAATATAAATATAATTTCATTTCAAGAGTTTTACTTCTGGACAAGGGATGTCTCCTACTTCACTGCAAAGTCCAATCTCAGCGAGTGTGCCCTGGAGGTTTCAAGTGTCCACATCACATATTGGACCAAAATTGGCCCACAAACTGGTTGTGTTCGTATGTCCACGTCTCAAACTCGCATTTGAGATTAGCCCAAAGAAACATTCCACTTTCAGCAGATACATTTAAAAACAGCAAATTCTCTGCATACATCATTCTGCACACATTCAAACATCCAATTGAAGTAACAATAAGCAAAACACATTTTGTGGGGGAGGATGATGTTTCTCTTAACAGTAAATAACAGTTAATAACATTAAATATTCATGACTAAATAGGCAACATTCAAAGTAAAATCCATTGAAAAATGCAAGAACAGTTTTTTGAATGTTTTGACAGTTATATTTCTTTGTAAACCCCACACTGTATTTTTTTTTCCACTTTATGTTGTAATTGATTTGTCTCATTATTAGGTTTTGCGCATTTTGATATTACATATTTACTTTTTAGTGCTTTTTGGTTTATATCTTAATTATCTTCATCTTTATCACAATCATTTTTGGCTGTGTTATTTCAGATGTGGATGTTATGTTTATTGATGTTCTGTGTTTAATACAGAAATCTCTTATGGGAAATAACTATGTTCTATCTTTCTAGTGTGTTGGTGTAGGATCACTTCACATCTAGCGAGAGGCTGATGAGAAAATACAATTTCAGGGGCTTTAAGTGTACTCCATATGGACATTTTTTCTCCTCAAATACAAAATCTTTAGCTCAGAAGCTTTTCTGTAACTCTTGACATTTTGAAGTACAAAAACACCAGGGAACAGAATAATTTGTGGAACACCTGTACACACATAACTTATTACAGTGTATGATATATTGTAATCCTATTGAGGATATAATGTAATCCTGCTTTAGATATGTTTTATGTCAACACTGAATCAAAAGTATGTAATATGAAAGGATCGCTGGAGGCAGTTTTTTTGTGTGATTTGTTTACCCCGTACGGGCATAGACTGTGTGGTTGAATCTCATGGATCTCATCACATCTCCCAAATAAACCCATAAGATGCCATTTCAGAAAACACACTCAGAAAAGCCGAATGAACGCTATCTATGCAGCAGGATTTGGCAAAGAACCGAAATAACACAGTAACTGGTAGAGAGAGCCGGGCATGTAGCCACTAAAATCCAGATGAATGGAGATGAAAACAAAGCTGAAAGGAGAGTGAAAAATCTGACTTACTCTAATGAGATGAAAATGTTGCTCTGTGTCTGTTGAATGTGTGAGTAGGCAGTTTGCTAACACGCTGGCCATACAGTAACAACTTGACAAGCTGAAATATGTTTTAGAGTTTGTTTTGGAGTATTTCTGACCAAAATGTGGCCAAATATTATTTAATGCAGGGATAATTTAAAGATTTAAAGTTTTTACTTGTTTCATACTCATTCAATATGTGCAGTGAAAATCAGCCTGGCATACTAGAAAGACTAATGTGACTGTTTTCATTAGTGTTTAATCAGGTGAAAATAAGAATCGTAGTGTTTTTGTTACTTTAGAATGAGCCCTTTATAGCTTCATAGGGAGGGTCCTCTTCCACGGAGGCTGCCATGTTGCACAGCCATGTTCCTACGGTAGCCCAGAATGGACAAACCAAACTCTGGCTCTAGAGAGGGACTTTGTATTTTTTGCAAGTTTCGCAGCCACTGTAGGTTCTCCTACACAGTTAGAAGGGGGGGGGGGGGGGGATATTCAGTTGGTTGTAATCTGCAACCTCACCACTAGATGCCACTAAATCCTTCCTACACACTGGTCCTTTAAATAATAAATTAAATGATATATTGACTCAGTGTGTTAATGAATGTGTAAAATACAATAAAATTTTGTACATGCTGGAGAGCAAATATGCAAGGTAGTATCCACTTTAAGTATATGGCAGTAATGTGATGCAGTCACATTTATTTTTATCTACTGCACATGTAACTGTAAAAAAAAAAAAAAACATTCTGCCACTGTGAATTTTGAGTTGACTCCTTCGTTTGTGAGTCACCATGTTTTGTTTTGTTTTTTTTTTCCAGTTCTAAGTTTAGCCAAAGGTTTCGCCGCAGGGTCTCCAACATGCATGTCGCCTGCTCTACATGCTGATCAAAATGTTCAGAAGGGAAACCTTCTTTTAAAACACCACCATGCTTCCGTTATTTTTTGCTTTTCTTTTTTGTATTTTTTTTCCCTCCGGCCCTGATAAGCTCCCACATCCTTCGCTAATCAGCAGGAAAAGAACAGGACAGCAATGTGCTGCTCAGGGTTGAGTTTTAAAAATGCATGTTTCTACTCTACACAGACACACACTGCAGTCCACAGGGGACCAGGCGTTTTCCCTCCTGTGGGGGAAAGAACCACAGGCAGATAAAAACTCCACACAGGGTAATGACATGCATGACTACCGCCTGCATGCACATGCGGTAGATCAGTGCTGAAGGTGAGGACATTTCCTGAGTAGAGCACAGATAAACAGAGAAAGCCGAGGCCATGGAGGTATGAGGGTGTGTATGTCTGTGTAGAAATGAGGGTTTGTTCAGGGTGGGAGGTCTTCTGCCAGTTAATTGTGTTTTCCCGGCCCTGTGCCTGCCAATAAATTGGCCCTGTGGTCTCTCCCAGGCTGGCCAGGCTGCCACAGAAAGGTCACAGGTGCTCTGGGAGAACAGAGCTACAGGACTGCAATCTGTATAAGGTGTTAAAAAGTCTGATTTCATTTTTTTTTTATTTCAAGCAGGCTGCCATATGCTACATTTTTATCTTGACATAGTTACAGTTGCACCATGAACTTAACTTGAGCCACCAATCTTCACTCCTGGACTCACTATACTGAAGTACCTGTGCTGTATAATTTATTATACTGTTCTGTACCTCAGTGCTATTGAACTTCACCACAATTTTGTAAAAAGTCTACCTGGTCCTCCACTTTACACCTGCCCTCTCAAACTATTGGGTTTTGTCTGTTTATTAACAGATATCAGAAAAATGTCATAAAAAGCAATGAATTAGCTTTTTGGGGACACGGGGGGATTTTTTCTACTAACAAAATGTTGCACCTCTGATAAACTCAGTGCACGGAAGTCCAACTTTGAATACATTTTCTCACGCCCCTGTCTAACAAATGTGCATTGGACAACATGTAGTTTGACATTTAAAGAATTTCATAACATTCTCTAAACAAGATAACACTGGGGTATTTTACATTTTCACGACTTCATCATGAATTTACTTGAAGGAAAAACAATTGGTACATATATCCTACAGCTGTCACTACTCATTACTGTGTACTGAGGCTAAGGATTGTCAGACCAGATTCCAGGACTGGCTAACTCTTAAATCTTGAGGGGTTTTGGTGTAAATATCCACTCAAATGACTGTCTGTTATCATGACACACCAGTTGTACAATAAACATTTCCACCACCAATACCACACCATTTTTTTAACAATCCCTCCATCCACATCTAATGTTATTTTGAGTGTTTGATACGTTTTCAGAGGGGTTTCACTTTAAACTCACTTCAAAAGAGTGTGAGTCGGGTTTTGCTTGAGGTTTCTTCCCGTTAAAGGGGAGTTTTTCCTTACCGCTGTCGCCAGCTGCTTGCTCATGGGGGAATTGTTGGGTGTCTGTAAATTAAAGAGTACGGTCTAGACCTGCTCTATGTGAAAAGTGCCCTGAGATGACTTTTGTTGTGATTTGGCGCTATATAAATAAAACTGAATTGAAAATTTGTGATGTAAGTGGTCAGATGATTCCTTGGTGACAGTATTGATTCCTTGTTCCCTAAGACATCATGGTTGTTTCCCAGTATATTTCTAGTTCATTGATTTACACAAATCTGTGACAGTTCAGCAACATATAGTAATAATTTTGATCTTTTTAACACTAAACCAGCCTCTCTTTGCATTATGTCGCAACCCCAACATCATCTTAAAACCTTATTCTTCATCTGTTTCCAGTGATCTTCTCATATGCAAATGAGATCTGAACATGTCAAGTGACAGTTTTACATGACTGCTCCCATACAGTGATACTTATATATACTTATTTATAGCATATACAGTATTAAAATATTACTTGGGTGTTTCTTTACATTTCTACAGACTTAATAAAAGAGATGAATGCAGCTCATTATAAAGGTAGCGAGAGAGCTGATATCACATAATAAAAAATAACATAAAAAAATAATCTAATCAGGTATAGTATATTGTATTTCATTGTAAATATCCAGCGAGACCAGACACACACTGAGCTTGTATCTCCTGTGTTTGGAACTGTAACAATAATAGTACATCCTCACCCATAAATTTATCTGACAGCTGTCGGTATCTCTGTATATCTGTTGAAATTTTCTAGAAATACTGCTCCCGAGGCGACACTGGAGGGAAACAAGCGTCAACCGGAACTCTTGTTTAAGCCTCGGAGACCCAGCTGATGGATGCCCATCTATATTTGTCTCTGTTTGTTATTGATTTGATCACATGCCACAGTCGGGATGACTGACAGCTGTTGGGATGATTGAAGTTCATCTGGTTGCATAGAGGTTAATGCTTTACATGCAGTATCCCAGTAAGATGAAAAGTGTCCGACAAACAAGCTGGAAATGAGATATTAATCTTTAATTAGGCACTTAATCAACTACACAGTACGTTTATTATCACTCTGTTTTTCTTCTTCATACTTCCCCCTTTATGCCCTGTTTTCCCAATTTTATTTATTTATCATGGTTTCTGTGTGCAAGTTTATGTCTGTGGGAGTATTTTCAAGCATTTACCTGTGACATTCATCTGTGTGTGCTTGTGTGTGGCCTATTTCCCCAACACTCCCCCCTCCCAGTGTTGTTTTGTTGTTACGTTCCTAAGAATTCTTATTTCTCTGAGCTGATGTACTCTAGGGCTAAGCTGTGGACAAATAGCTGCATTATTTATCTCATTAGTGATAAATATAACCCGTTGCACTGCTACATTTGCAGGTAACAACGTTGATAATGGTGCCTCGGCATTAAGTCTTTTCTTTTCTGTCCTTTTCTTCTCCGGGCCTCATTGCTGTGGCGAGAGCCATTTCTGTGAACAACAGGCACACAGTTTTATCTCCAGGCCATTTGGATTTTCACTCATTTTTTCCAAACCTCATTTCATCTGTGTTGAATGGTGCTATCTTTAGCTGCAGGCTACAGGCTGTGACTGCCTTCCAGAGTGGCTCCACAGCAGCTACATGTACGCTGAATAACAATCACGTGTTGCCTTGATTGGATGGTTCATTACCACCTGACATCACTGCTGTCGCTGACTGTCCATCAACATGATGCAGATGGACAAAACTATTATATTGGGATCTACGCCTCCTGTTCCATCTGCTGCAGAGATATGAATTAGAAAACAATTTTGTATCGATTTTTTTTCTATTGATTTCTCTCTCTAATGTGCCCGAAGCGAGCAAGCTTGCTCCTCTGATTGGCTACATGGGCTCTGGCTGTGTTTATGTTAGATTAAGGTGTCTGGGTCAAAGAACACACCGTTCTGTCATCGTCTCAGCAAAGTTAAGAATGCTGTGGTTACCATGTGGTTAAAGCACTGCAAGGCCACTATTAAATATGGATGTGAGAAACAGGGCATCGCATCCATCCTTCATTGGTGTTTGCAAGCGAGAAAATTCTACAACTTTATGTCCTTGAATGCCATAATACAGTTATGGTCACACATTCTCCAGACTGGCCAAAGTATTTCATGCACACTAATGTAGTTTAGTTTGAAATTAAATATCTGCAGTTTCGCTTTACTGCTTCCCAGTCTCTCTGTCTCTCACTCACTGCTCCCCTTCTTTCTCTCTTCTTCTTTCCAGTTCAATCTTACACATTACACTCGCTACTTTATCTCTCTCCCTCCATGTCTCAGTTTCCAAAGGCTAATGCACTGAACCAGATAATTATACACACCCCCACCCAACTTCCATACTGGCTTCTCAAACAACATCCCTCTCCTTGCTGTGTGTACAGTGAACCTGCATTGATGCAGGAGAAGAGAAGACAAAATCACATAAATCAGCATACGGTGATAAACGAGGACACATATGCAGCAAACAAGCTGTCGTTGTGACATTGCTGGGGGCATTTTACCCCATTACCAAAATAGATCCACTTTTTTTTGTGTGTTTTCCCATCAAGTTGCATCGTAGGACATTGCATAAGTTAAAAGCTTAAGACATAATTTAAAGTCCGAGCATTGCAAAGACAGTGTGTTGAGTTGTAACTTTCTGGAGGAGTTAGGAAAATGACATCATTTCCTCTGATAGCAGCAGGCCTAATGGTCACATTTTACTGTATTTGTCTGTATTAAAGTGCAACACCACGTCTGAATGTGCCCAAGAGTGGAGTGAAGGTCATAGAAGTAAAACAAAGTACGATGAATGCCTTTCCCATATTCACAGCCATATCCAGGGTTTTTCCAAACTTTAATTATCCTGAAAGAGTGCCCATAAATAGGAAATGTAAATGCCACAATTCATCTTGTCTCTTGCTAATGTCTACTGAAGCATAAAAAAGAGGACATGGTCTCCTTTTCTCATTTCCTCCGGGTTTCCCCAATTTATTATTTGCCAAATTTGTCCACAAGCCTGTGCCAAATTAATCTTTTGTAGGTTTGTATGCACTAGTGCAGTGGCGTTCAAAGCATGCCTTGCTTATTAGAACCACATATCAATTGACAAACGTATCAATTACAAAATCCAGGCAGGAACTTCACCAGTGAGACTAAACTGAGGTTGAACCATAGAAGCAGTTTATCGCCTTCCATTGGTTGATTCTGCTGCCAATCAAACATGTTTATTGGCTAGTTTTACTGCCTATTTTTTTTTCTTCTGCGTGGGCTCGTTCTTCTCTCTCAGCCAATTTAACTGAGTCTGTCAGTTAAACTGTCTCCACTGTCAATTACCTGTTGAGTGTCTGATGGTTGTTTATTTGTACTTTAGAACATAAACAATCAGACAATAATGTTGTATTTTTCTCTCTCTCAGAGGAAGCATTCCATCCTGTCTCTCAGTTGGGAAACCCACCAGAAAGCCTAAAGTTTAACATTATCAAATGAAGAGAGATGTTGTCCCCTCGTCTCTCTCATGACAGGGTTATACAGCTGTGATCAAGCCCAGAAGCCCCGCCCCACTGCTGCAGAGCGGAGCGGCTTGATGATCGTATATTTATTCCAAGTTTATTTACATTGAACGTGTCAAGTGACCAAATTGCACCAAATTGGAGACTGCATTCCCTTGTGTCCCCAGCAATGCATCCGCCAAGTGTGAAGTGGATCAGATGAATGGTTCTCAAGATATGCGAAGGACAAACATACAGACAGAGATTCCTCGCTATATAGAGAGAGATTAAATCTATTAAATGCAAAAGAAAAGTGAATTTAAAGACCAGCTGACCTTTTCCCAAGAATGTTCGAGATTTCTTTGCATGCCTGAAAGGAATGTGTGTGTGTGTGTCTAATATGATTGTGACATAGTCCTACAGGCACTAACATGCATGTGCATGTGTGTACATGTCACATTCATTTTGTGAGCCTTACAGTCCACATGATATGCATCACAGGTGTGTATAGAGCCAGAAGACTCTTTTTAGTGACAAATAAATGTATTCTGTGTTTGTTAATGTGTAAGTGTGCATGTGCGTGAAAGTTGATCTGTGTACAGTTTATTTCATTACGTTTCAATATAAAATATTTTGCCAAAAGTATATAGACACCGCTTGGTCTGGCGCTGTTCTTCATGGTTTGGACTCATTCTTTAGTTCCAGTGTAGGGAAATGTCAATGCTGTAGAATACAGTATAACGATATTTCAGTCAATAGTGTGCTTCCGACTTATGTTCCCATCCTGTGGGTCAGCACCTCCACAAGAGCAGAAAAAACATGAGACTGCTAATGTCCATTTTTCAGGCAGTCCTCTAATCTTTGCTTTGATTTTTCTTGTGAATTACTGCATAATTTAAGGTATTTCAGGCATTTAAAAGTTATTTAAATGAACCGACGAAAGAAAAAAATCACTTTGGTTGGTCACAAAATACGTGTTAGCCTTTACAGAGCCCTGGCCTCAACCTCATCCAACACTTTTGGGACAGTAAGTGACTCCAAATTAAAAATACATCATCAGTCTACTTCTGTTCAGTAATAGTATTAGTATTAGTATTTTCAAATCTGATGCCCTATCTGCAGTAATCAGCAGGACGACATTGTCTGTGCTTCCAAAACTGTTACAAATCACTGAAGAATAAATAAGTCTTTTGATGTGACATGGTTAAGGTCTGGTTAGGTTTAGGCACCAAAACAACCTGGTTAGTTTTAGGGAAAGATCTTGGTTTGGGTTAAAATGACTACTTATTTAACATTAGGAGAACTTCGTCATCATGGTTACAATTATAACCACATGTGTAAGATTAGGGGACAATTGTGGTCATGGTTTACAAAATCAATGACGACTTGCACAGGGAAACAGAAAACAGATAATAACCTCAGGTGTTAAAATCTGATGTTTTGTTGGCCCATCCTTCCACCCTGACCTCATCACTATGTGGACTTTGTCACTATAAAATAATGTCTCCTGATTTTCTCTTCCCATCATAATTACTACAGCCGCTAGCAGTCTTCTGTTACTTGAATGTAATTTGTTGTTTTGGGGCACTTGAATGAACTACTGATTCTGTCATTTGGGAGGACAGTCTCTTTTGGGATTAATTAGAACACCGAAGGTGAGCCAGACCTCAAAGCATAAGACTGGTAATATTCTGTATTTTTGTTACTGTCAGCAAAACCCATAAAAAAACCCCCCCAAAAAACCCAATATATTGATCCCTCTCAATATTTTCCAACTTCCACAGGCTGTCTGGAACTCTCAGTCCTAAGCCAACTGGTTACTACTGAAGATGTGAATCTTTAAAAACAGAAGATAAAATATACAGTTTCATTTTTTTTAACAATTACATAATTTCTGAAAATAGCTAGGCACTGTAGTTTTTAACAAACTCAAAGAGAAGTGAATATTGGATTTGGTGCACCAGCAAATATTTATGGCAGCAAGATGGGGAATGTTGAAATTACTATAAAAAAAGAAAATTACAGTCCCCATGTTCATCCGTGTAGCTCAATCGGGTGTTTTTAATAATTTCTGGACAACATTGGAGGTCTACATAACAGGGATTTGTTCACAGTAAAAATATATATAGACATTCAGCAGACTTTTTTTTCTAACGCCCGACATCAGTGCCTGACCTCGCTAATGCTCTTGTGGTTTAATTGGAGCAAATCCCTGCAGCCACGTTCCAAAAATCTTGTTGGAAAGACTTCACAGGATAGTGGAGGCTGCATATTGATGTCCAACATTTTAGAATAATCTGTTCAGCAGTCGTACAATCATGTCTTTTTGTTGCTTGCATCACCACAGGTTAAAAAAAAAAAAAAACAAAAAAGTGACACAGATCAGCACATCATTCAGGAAAGCCAGTCTGGCTAGCTAGCTGTGCAAGGTGACTTCCAAGAGCTGTGTGAGTAGTCATAGATATCATCACTAGATACCATCTCAGACTTTACTGCTCTGCTGCTGCTGCTGAATAGCATCTCGCATGCATGCCCACAACTGGGGAAAATAGATTACTGGACTGGTTTAGAGGTATGTGGCTCATCGTGCTGTGATTCCTGCAATCCAGCTGGAGGAGGGCAGAAGAAGAACTGATTATAAAGGACATATGCAGGATTAGGAGGCATGCGAAGAATGTCGGGAAGGATGGATCAACAATCAATGCCAGCAATTATCATAATCAATGCTGTTCTATGGAAGGAGGTAACAAAGGAGAACTCTTCAATAATGTATGGATGCAAAGAAAAACACCATCTCTTGTTTCAAAGTAATTGCCCTGAACACTTTTAATAAATAAACATCCAATTCTATGGCTGCTTTACATAACAAAAGAGTCATTCAATCCACAGTTCATGAGAGCTTTTACTTTTTGGTGTTTCAAAGAATTAGTTCCCTCGTGCGTGAATTCTGATGCTTCAGCAACAAAAACGACTTCTTTGGAATAAGCAGACTTGGTAGTTAAAGTGCAATCACAGACAAAACAGATAAAGCACCACCCACAACTGACGGTTGAGATCTGGAAAATGCAGCATTAAATACTTTGCACTAAAGATGACAAAGAACCAAACAAAAACATCTTAAAGCACTTTGAAAAAGCAAGAGGTTACTGATGTTTTCAATGTTAATATTGCTGCTGTCATGTACATGACCTGCACAGGAAATGACACGTTTTAGTGTATGATGGTTGAAATTGTCCAGCTTGTCATGTGCTTTCTTGCGTTAAGGGTGTGTGTAGATTAGATGAGATTATTGTCATTGCACACAGTATACCAGTACAATAAAATGCATTTTATAGCATCTAACAGACAGTATTAAAGTGCAGTGCATATAGATATATAAAAGGTCTCATGAATTTATCTACAGAAACAACAATAAACTAATGGGGTAATGTAGTGTAGCGGTATAGTGTGTAGGGATCCAACACACAAAATTATCATAAAACAATTTGTGTGAATGCATGAGCTATATATCATAAATATATGATATGACAATAATGTAGCTATCACACGTACTGGGTGCCCAGCTGTTTTTGGAAAGACTCTTTGAAAATATAACACACACACACACACACTTGTTGGCAAAGTTACTCTTAATCCAAAGAGAAGAGAGTCCTCATCCTTGAAGCCTTTTCTCCAGTAAAAGTAAAATACATCCATCAAAGCAGAACGTGAATCCCACATTTGTGTATCTTGTTTAGCAGTCACACACTCACACACTTGCCTGTCAGGCTCTTGGAATCGGTCAAAATAATTAAAAAACTTTCAGACTGTATTTTTGAGCTCCTCATCGTCTGTGACAGCAGTCACTCGTTCCATTTCTGTAGTAATTTAATTCCTCTGTGGCAGAAAAAACATGTCACACAAGCCTTCAGACACTCCAGGTTAAACTGAGCTAATGAAATACTTTTAGGGCTGATTAACTCTAAAAAAAAAAAAACACATTGCAAACGGACGTGAAGACATTCATGAGCCCAACAACATTAAAGCCCATAATGCAACACTCTCTGTAGGAGCCGTTGTTACAGCAGTACTCTCTTCATTCATTCATTCATTCAGAGACAATTAGGTTTGTCACTATATGCGACACCTTTCACATTACACTCAGCCATTTGACCCACAGTTATCATTAAAATATTGCAGCTTAAATTTAATACTAGTGTGTTGGTTTTTGTTCACAGTAATGTTTTAAAATGTGTTAAAATTATGCATGTGTCATCTTAAACTAATGAAATAAATATGTTCCTTTATGTGCCCGCCTTCCACCCAATGCATGCTGGGATACTAAGCTCCAAAAACACAAGTATTAACAGAAAACAAATTATTCAATGGGTTCTTTGCTCCTTTACCTCCCCAGACAAGCTGCTTCTCCATTTCTGTGCCCTCTCAGTGTTACCCTGTACCTTGTTGTTTTTGTTTAAACGCAGCCGTCCATTAGCATAAAAAGCGGATATATGATATTTAAGTCCTTAATTAGCAACCACAGCGCGTACTAAATGAAAGCAGTGTTGCCTTACTGAAAGAAAAGAGAGAAAATTCATGGATTTAAGCCAACACAGTTTGGGAGAAGGGAGGCTTATTATGCAGCAGAGAATGCAAATTCTGTGTACCACCAGACAAAACTTCTCATAATTAGCCCTGCCAATAAAGGCACACAAAGACAAAGTACATATTGGTATTCTGCCTGTATTTTCTGCTGTGGTGGGTGGTCAGATTGCAGCGATTACCCCACCGAGACAGAGCGGCACCGAACGCCACATGTGCTTCAGTGGGTGGGAGTCTGTTTGTGTGTGTGTGTGTGTGTGTGTGTGTGTGTGTTCAAGGTGAGAAGGAGAGAAGTAGACATAATTTATGTATTGAGTTACTAAGTGAAAACCTCAAGCAGTTAGTTCATCAGACAGGTCGACAGCTTTTATTTGAAATGGAAATTGCACTTCACACTGCATACACTTTATGATTGTACATCCTGTTGTACGTATCTAAAAGCTGATGCAAATTTTCCCCCTCTCATTCTTCAAGGTATCTTGAATTTAAATGTTATTTTAGAGTGCAAGAGCCTGTTTTCGGTTGTGTTATTGATGGAGCTGCTTGGTATCGCCCCCCTGCTCTCAGTTATATAAGCTTATTTATTATTTAGTTCTAGTCAAAGTGAATAGTAATTAGCCATGACCCTGTTTGATGCTGCAACTGGGGCCTGTTAAATTGATGCTGTGGAATAACTCTGGGACCAAAACGAACTCAGTTCAAACCTGTTAATTTATTCATGTCAGGCTCCTTTACAGTGCACTTACATAAAACTTTGCCTCTTTTTTTGCCTGAGTTGCTCAGGCAAAAAAAGAGGCAAGTTTCATGTTTGAACATGAAAGTTAGATTTGATGATGGAGAAGGAAAAGAGGGAGATTGTGAGACAGTATCAGATTTATTGTCAGTACAAGATTGTAGTTTTTTTTTCTAATTCACACAAGATTATTAACAATGCCTCGAGGTCTGTCAGATAATGTTAAACAACCCAGAACTGAACATGAGGCTGACATGATATTGTAGAGAGTTATTTAAAGAATGACACAAGCCTGTAAATAGCTTAAAATTATCTCTCATTATTTTTCCATAGCACATTAGCTACTACTTTCATTAGTGGCTACAAAAGTCTAACAGGATGTTGGAAGTGTTTATAGAGGAAAAACAGAGCAACATTAAATATAACTTCTTGCCTTTGATGTAAAATCTTCAAGAAGATTCTCAAGAGCCAGTTCTGATGGGGGGATGATCTCATATATGTTTTTTGCATCGCTTGAGGTATATATTTGTCATAGTTTAATTATTTGCCGTAAAACAAGCACACAAGGGTAGTAAAGGTTATGAAAAAGGCAATCAACTATGCAAAATGAATATACTTCAGCAGTGTGCTCCAGGGGATAACACATATTTATTCAAAATTATTCATGTTTATGAGCCACAAAGATTTTCATGACTTCCAGAGTGGAAGAAGACACACACTATTAATGCATTTTAATGTCCCATTGTGGATACAAAATCTTAGAGAGTTCAAGTATTAGCTGCCTGCCAGTGTTTAAATATTGGCAAAACTATTCAGACCACAGGGGATTTGCTTGCAGACAGAGCCATTTCTAAGGACTGTCATTAATGAGAAAATATTAACAAACTCTGCACGGTCTGAATAAAACATGCAATAAATGACCTGTATATTGTTATTAAAAACTGCAAACAGTGCAGGTCAGAGGTGGGTTTGCTACATAAAATACATAACCGCTGATCGACTTCCCATGCACCCAAGGACATGTTCAAACGTGTGGCTCCTCCAATATGCTCGCCACCTCTTTAATCCAACTCTATCTCTAGAATAAACTTTGATATTAGATGAATCCGCAAAACCCCGGATTACAATACCAAAGTTTTAAGTGTTTTTTTTTTCTTTCTACGACATCTGTGCATGGTAACTACAGTATAGTTAAAGCTAGGGAAAGATTGTGGTTCTTGCAAATAAACTATGATTAAAGTGACTATAAACAATATTTTTATGTCAGTGTATGAAATGACAATGTGTAATGTGAGAGGCATCATTCAAAGTGATGAACCTACAGAGAATTATCAGCGACCCTGCAGCTGCCCTTGGCTTTATGGAGCTTTATGGCAAGTTTCAGCTCATATTTAGCGGTCCAGCTGCAACTTCACTGTTTTGGTTCACTCTCAGCGCTCTCATAGCATTGTTTTCCCACTGTACACTACCTGCTCAGCACCAAACAGCAAACTGACACAGTTAGCAACTAACTGGTGAACATATTGGAGCATTTAGCAGCTAAAAGTCAGATATTTCCCTAAGGAGTTGATAGAGACCAAAAACTAAGCTAAGAGAGTGAATATTAGACTTACATTTACCAGGTGGACAGAAATACGACTCCAAATGAATGATAATGTTGCTCCTTAACTACTGGATGTGGAAATAAAAAAACTCTTTGCCAGGTGTTTGTCATATCAACTTAAAAGGTAGTGCTGTGTTCACATTGTGTTTCCGCTACCACCAAGTAGCCAAAAAATCAGTTAATGCAGGTTTAAGGTATGGTTATTATTAGGAAACTACAACATCTGGTTAAGTTTAGGGTTACAGTTAACTCTTAAGCTTCATTTATACTTCTGCATTAATTGATTATGCTGTACCTGAGGCCGCTACATTGCAACATTGTCTGCTTGTGTTTTCTCCTCCAACTTTCTGATGCTGGTAGAGATTATTGAGATGGAGGACAACATGAAGCAATTTGAAAAAGGCTCAGTTATCTTCTCCTTTTCGTTAACATACACCTAGCAAAGCCATTTGCAAATCTACTGCAAATCTACTTATCACGACCCCCCGATCTCTGTTAGTGAATGACGTAAATACAGCTACTGCACAGAGTAGCCTCATGGGAAGGTCTGCCTTGTTTCATAAATGAATTTTTGAAACGAGGCAGACCTTCCCACCATCGCTCGCATCACAATGTGGATGAAAGGATGTAAACACAGTTACTGTGGGGAATTTAATCAAAGCATGACTCACCCTGATCAAGTATGATGCATCCATTCAGTGTTGTGGTGGTGATATTAAGAAAAGAAATCTGATGCTGAACTATAAAACAAAACCTATGTCACATCTATCTACAGAAGGATGCTTGTTAACGCCTTAACATCGGCCATAAAACCAGTTTTAGATTGTGAAGGTGACAGGATGCAAACTCCTGTGCCACATGATCATTCACCACTCCAATGTCAACAACCTTGTTTTCCACTTCACTATATAAAGGGCCACTACTTCCTTCATGGACAATAAAAACATTGGCACTGGATGTAAATTGTGTGCTGCAGATTCATCCAACATGAACAAAAAACTTAGGGATACTAAACTGTGTCTCCTGATTGGTCAGTCTTCCCGCCTGTCTCCTTCTGGTTTGTCCTCTTCTTTGATTCCCTGCTGCTTGTCACATTTTATTTCATAACATATATTTTTAAAAGCGTATGAGCCTAGGCTACACTCCATGTGTTGTGTGAAGGCATTTTAGCCTTGACATTCTGTTGATCCTCACAACAAGAGAAAGAACAAGTACAAGAATCTCCACAGGGAGGTCAAAGGTCAGGCTCAGCTGCAGAACATGACCCTGGGGTGGGTAGGGATTCAGTTGCTTCAGGAGGATGCATGCCCTTATAGGGACTGGACCTTCTGTCCTTCTGTCTGTTGCTGATGCCTTCCTCATTTCCATATCCTGCTGATACTAATATTGCTGCTCTGTTGCAAACTTGAGACTTCTGATGTCTGTGGTGAAGGTCACACAGAAGCACATAGCTATTGTCATTTACACTATGATTTTATGATTTGTTTAACACTACATTCTGTGCTGTTATTCATGCATACAACTTTTGTCTTATTCTTCACATTATTAAAGCCAATTTCTGCAATTAGATACATGAGGAATGCAGTTAATTCTAATCCCCAAAAATCAAAACATAGACAGATATCTCAGATACAAAAAAGAAATGAAAAGAAGAAATGAAGGAGCAGCCACCACATGGGTATACAGCTCCACCACGCCTCGCTGCCTTGCTGCATAAATCGCATCATGCCATGCTTTTCATACTAATGAGAGACAATTAGTCTTGAGAAACAGTGAGCCACTCCTCCATGTGTCAAACACAACATTCTCTGTTTAATGTGGACTCATTTGCTATGCACCCAGGGCTTTTACTGGATGGATGGCTCTAGTCATGATTGTTGACTCAGCACCATGGTATGAGAATTTAATTGCAAAGCATTGTCTGCATCATGTGGCAGCTCAACCGTGCAAGTCTCCCCTATGTATTATCAATAGAGTTATATTAGATCTATTGGAGTTTTTTTTTTAAAAAAAGGAACTCTTCACAGTCAAATGTTTTGTCCTGACAGGCATGCATGAGTTGTCAGGCCTCTTTAAAACATAGTTTGTCAGATTTAAGCAGAGGCGTGAAAAACAAGAATCCTTCATTTGTTGCCCAATTCAAATGGTTTTGTATTCATTTGAATCATAAAACATGCTTTGGTACCTCTGAGTGTCATTACTTAAGCGGGTTTCAGCTGGATGACTTTTCAGCAGGTTTCTCATGAGCCAGTAAAACCTCAACCTTGTCTCGTAGAAACTACATTCATATGAAAAATGAAGCACTACGTTTATATATTGCTCTAAAGTTGGAGGGAGTAGGTCAGGGTGGATGGCAGACGCACAAGATGCAGGACTCTGTGTGGTTAGGTTTAGGCAACAAAAGCACTTTGGTTAAGGTTAGTGAAAGATGATGGTGTTGCTTAAATGTTAATAAGTCACAATGGACTTTTATCTGTATTAAACCCAAGACCACAATCTTTCCTGATTATTAACCAAGTGCTGCCAATGCCTAAACATAACCATAAAAAATTCAATGATGTTGTACTCTCTACTAGAGGATATCGTGCTGCAAGATCGTATTTTTTTTTCATTCAAACTTTCAGTATCAACTTTTGGCAACTTGCCAAATACATTAATTAACAACATTTTGTTATTATGTTGAGAGAAAATGTAATTCAGCCAGTATATTTTTAGCCAAATGTATTTGCTGTACTTTCGACATATATGAACATACCCTCTAGGAGACAGGGTTTAAAGCCTTTGCTCATGTTGGGAAAAAAGGCACTGCACTATTTTTATTTGAATGTAATTTTTGCCTTTATTTGACAGTCAACAGAACACAGGAAACAAAGATCTGCGACTAAAATCAAACTGTGAATCTTATGGATTCTTTCTAGACCACTGAACCACCTTGATGTGCGAACACGATGAAGCAGAGTCTGGGAGCTAATTCAGGCAGTCAACTCAAGTCTGATACTACACCCACATTCACATTCTCATTGCACTGCAACATACAGTATCTATTGCTCCCTTTCCATTTTGGTGGTATACTTAAGCCGTCTGTGCTCTGCTGACTCTTTTGCTGCCGCACATCTCACCTGAAAGATCTGCTGTCACTTGCTGGTACTACTGCTGCTGCAGCTGCCACCCAAGCCAGCATCCACCTGTAAGGAGGAACTTATTACTGTCACTCCCCACTCACGGCTGTGCTGCGCTGAGCTCGGTGCTTCTTTGTGGGGATCGACAAGGTCAGAGCCAAAAAATATCAATGCTGTACATATTCTACATACACAGTCAACAACAATCTAATCCAGTTGGCTGACTTACCTATACTTTATGACATTTCATACTGTACTTTTTTGTAAATAGTGTTATTTTTTACTTTTTCGAAAATAAAGAATTCAAACAGGGTCTGTCCCTGTGGCTTAGGGGTGAAGACACTGACCATGAACCTCAATTCAAATCTGGCTGGGGATCTTAGTTGCATTTCTCTCTCCCTTGCTTCCTGTTATATATATACTCTTTGCCTATAGGCAAAGAATGCTCCCCAAAAATAATTAAATTATTAAGTAAAATGAAATATAGAGGTAATTACACACTGTAGGTAACATAATCAAAATAGAAAAGCTACAAAGATAATACAAAATAATTATTAAAAATATTAAAAAAATACATAAAACAGACTAAACAAATTTATATAGTCACTTATTCTTATATGTTTAATCTTCATAGTAATTAGAAATTGGTAATTGAGTAAGAGATGCCTCAATAATGTGCATTACATCCTTTGTAACTGATTCATTTATGTGTGAGCTTACTGTAGATGGCTGTTTTTATTATTATTGGTATTATTTTCATTGCTATTTTCTCTTTCTCCTTCTTTTTCCTTCTTTTCTTTGTAATCTTCATGTAAAGCACATTGAGTTTTCCCTTGGCCATTTGCCTTGCCTTGCCTTATCAGCTGAGGGCTATTTGGGCAGTTTTATTTAAAGTGCAGAATCACCACACAGAATGGTCCCAATACACTCTACAATTAAAAAGAAAACATAGGACAAAACATACAGCATGCAAATAAAATAATAAAAGTTAAAATAAAACAACCACAGCTGCAGCATTCCGAACAAGCTGAAGACTTCTAGTAGCACAACTAGGAAGACCAGAGAAAAGGACATTACAATAATCAAGTCTGGAGGATACAAATGCATGGATTAGAGTTTCAGCATCACACAATGATAAAATAGGTTGGATTTTGGCAATATTACTAAGATGAAAAAATGCTGTCTTGGTAATAGCCTTGATATAAAAACCAAGGCTATTACCAACATCAATCAAAAATCACTCCAAGCACATTTCACATCCAGGGCAATTCAAAGCGCTTTACAGAAAATACAAGAATATTGTAGAGAGAAAATTAAAATTAGTAAATAAAAGCACAAATGTGAGGGTAAGAAAATAACTATTAAAGCATATCAAATAAAAACATGTAAAACTGAATATTAAAACTATGTAAACATGTGTAAAAGCATAGATAGAAAGTGAATAATGTAAGCACATAAAACATACATAAAAGCATGGCAGAAATTAAATAATGTAAGCACATAAAACACATGTCTAGTAATAAATGCAGTTAAAGTGACTGTGCTAAGGTCTAAGTTAGTGTTGAGTGAAAGTGTGGCTTTGGGGAACAGTTGACCTTTAACTCTGGATTTAAATGTATCCACAGATGGGGCCTGTCTTAAATCTTCAGCAAGCTTATTTCAGTAGTAGACAGCTTGATAACTAAAAGCTGCTTCCCCATATTTAATGTTAACCTGAGGGACAATTAATAGACCGGTCCGTGATGATCTGAAGGTTCTAGTGGTTTCATAAGGAATAAGCAATTGAGAAATGTATTTAGGGCAAAGCCGTTGCTGATTTAAAAACAAGTCTGTATTGTCTGTATATAAGTCTGTATTGGTGCTGGAGTGACTTGTCGACTCATCATAACAATGGAAGTTTTGAGTCACTTGAATCACTGATAACACAGTAAAGAACACCACAAACATCTGCTCAGGCTACACACGTACTGGGTTGACATTTTCCTTGCTGGGGACCTCTGTGTAATACTGTACAGTACAGTGTTTGCCCACCCCTGTATTTGAAGTTCCAGTTTTTGCTGGTGATTACAGACTGGAAGTGTGAAATTTATCACATGCAGTACCTACCTTCCACACCCCCGTCTTGCATTCGGTGCATTAGCCTCTGTTGATTTGCTATATGTTGTGATCATGAAAAAAGTGGCAAGTGTGATCAGTGTGAGATAGGATTCTGTGGTACAAACGGCAAGCTCGCTGGTGACTAACCTGATTCCATCTGACAGCTTTCACATAATCTTCACATCATCCCCAGATAGAAAAAAAAGATGTTGTGAAAGGGAAGGCTGTGAATGAATCAAAAGCAGCCTTAAGTTTTTTTTTTTCTGCTGTGCACTGTGGAAGTCATAGTATGACTTTGTTTTCTGAAGGTAACCGGTGTGATTAATGGCATCATACTGTTTCTTGTTGTCTATGTAGTTATTTCAATGACATAATTAATGTTCCAATTACAAAGGAAATGTAAGTTATTCTGATGCTGTGCATGCTTAAAAATCATTTTGATGCCTTTTGAATGTTGAAGGATGGTTAGAATTATGGGGTTTATGTCTACAACTTAATTGTTATGACATTCTTGAGATGACAAACCTGTACTCTTCTGTCCAAAAAGAAAAACTAATGTTCATTACGACTTGGATCCAGCCAATCATACATGTAGTAAACAAGGTGACAGTTTCCAAAAGTGAGTGCACCAGTAATGTCACTAGTAGTCACTCGTTGCACAAGAAAACCATGAATGCCATGACCGAGGTTAAAGTTGAACCAGGAAGTTAGTCTCTAAACTGTGATGAATGTTATGCTACAATGGACAGTTTGGGGAATAATTTCACTGTTTGCCTTTGTTTTCTCTTACAAATAAGTATGATTAACCTGGGGGTTTGTTTAAACCCTGTGTGACCACTCGTGCTTGTCACCCTATTGGGCCTATTTTTAGGAATGTCACTGTGCTGCAAGATCTCAGCAATAATTTATTTAGTGTAATGATATTATAATCATTATAACCAGTGGTCTGAGCTACAAAAATAAAATCCAAGTTGTAATAAATTGTACTTTTCCTTTATGCCAAATGTAAATATTTGTCCACCTTCATTGGCATTTTATCTTTGCCTATAATGTGATTAACCTTATAATTTTTAATCATCATAATATGAATATTTCTACTGTGTCATGTGTGTTTACCTGATCCCTAAGAAGTGGTGTATAATTGGAAGAACTCATTGACATTCATCTGTATGGATGCTGCAAGGCATGTTTGGCATCCTTTAATAGGTGTATTCTGCTCTTTTCTGTACATACACTATAGTGGTAGTGCTTCCTACCACCATGATCTTACCTGATAAGGTTCCTTAATGACATAATTAAATAAAGGGAAGCCAAGTGATGAACAGTGTGTGGGATTCTTTGCCTCCTCTTTGCCGTTTTGGTTGCTGACATCAATTTCAAACATTTTTATAACATGCTCTACAGTTGAATCTACCATACACGACGATGCTTGACTATTCATTTTTCATTCTTTTAAAGGAAAACTACACTGAAAATCTGTCTTGTGAGTATCAAATACTCATTCCCATACAGCAGCATATTGCAGCCAGCCTGATAAAAAATATTGCACGTTTTTTTTTATAACTTATTGTATCTCATTTTTTCTTGTTTCGATCATGTTATATGATTGCTCTATATTCTACAGAGTCTCGTTAGGCATTGACTGGATCTTTTTTGTTAAAACAACATACCAACTTATGTGAAATGAAAAGTTTCTTTTTTGAAAGTATAGATTTACATGTATTTATAATAAAAATCTGCTCTTATTTTAACAAACGAGAAAGACGTATGGTTAGGAAGAAAGGTTATAACAAAATACATAAAAAATGAGATGAAATGGAATAATTTCATGAAAATGGAATTAATAAATAGAATGTTTTTTTATTATGGTAATAATGAGAAAAATATGTCACAATAACATGAAAAAGATCTTGTCATAACATGACACAGATCCACAGAAATATGCTCTTGTTATAACAAGAAAGTAAGCAGTCCCACATAAAACAAATTTCAAGAACTGCCTTTTTTCACCTACGTAGTATTGCAAAAATCAGGCACATCCTGTCTCAAAAACATGCAGAAAAAATAGTCCACACATTTGTTACTTCTCGGCTGGATTATCGCAATTCCTTATTATAAGGCTGCCCTAACAAGACTCTAAGGACTCCCCAGCTGGTCCAGAATGCAGCTGCACATGTACCAACAAAAACTAGGAAAAGAGATCATATTTCTCCCATTTTAGCTTCATTGCATTGGCTTCCTTTAAAATCCAGAATTGAATTTAAAATCCTTCTCCTCACCTACAAAGCCCTTAATGGTCAGGCACCATCATATCTTTAAGAGCTGATAGTACCCTATTATCCCACTAGAACACTGTGCTCCCAGGATGCAGGCTTAATCGTGGTTCCTACAGTCTCCAAAAGTAGAATGGGAGGCAGAGCCTTCAGCTATCAGGCTCCTCTCCTGTGGAACCATATTCCAGTTTCGGTCCAGGAGGCAGACACCTTCTCTACATTTAAGAGTAGGCTTAAAATGTTCCTTTTTGATAAAGCTTATAGTTAGAGCCAGCCAGGCTTGACTTGGACCAGCCCCTAGTTATGTTGTTATAGGCCTAGACTGCCGGGGGACTTCCCATAACGAACTGAGCTCCTCTCTCCTCCTCCCCCTCTCCATCTGCACACATTCATGTACCATTAATACATGTTACTAACTTGGTTATTCCCTAGAGTTTTTGTGCTTTCTTGTCTCACAGGTGTCTTTGGATCAGTGTCACGGACCCACTAGTTATGGACAGGGGGCTTCCGTGGACTGTGGTTGCAGGGACGCCGTGCTGACATGGTCCTGCTTGACACCCACACCTGCTATCATCATTATTATTATTAGTCATATTTCTATTATTATCGTTGTTATTGTTATTATTATTGTTATTATGCTTCGCTGTGTCTCTCTCTCCTCTCTCCCACTCCCTCCTCCTTTCTCTCTAAACCCAACTGATCAAGGCAGATGGCTGCCAACCTAGAGCCAGGTCCTACTTCAGATTTCTTCCCGTTAAAGAGAAGTTTTTCCTTGCCGCTGTCACCAAGTGCTTTTTCATGGGGGAATGTTGGGTCTCTGTAAATTAAAGAGTACGGTCTAGACCTGCTCTATGTGAAAAGTGCCCTGAGATAACTTCTGTTATGATTTGGCATTATATAAATAAAATTGAATTAAATTGAATTGAAAATGTTTTTGTCATTGTGGCAGTAATACACAATGTGTGAATAACTATGTTCTTCCACTTCTTACTCCTGCAGCATTATCACTTCACCAGCTTCTGTCCTCCATGAAGGACAAAGCTACAAAGGTTGAGGAAGCTCAAACTTTCAAGCCAGCAGGAGGTGAATATTTTTAACGGCATATTACCTTAATTTTCTTTCAAATGGATGTATAAATTAACTTTTCTTGAAGGAGACAAAGAGTTGTTACCTTAATGTTTTCTGAGGTCTGACTCAGCTTGAGTGAATTTGTGCTGCCTCTGATTCATCTATTATACATAGATGGAGACTTCAAATGAAGACCAAACAGAAGAAAATTGAGTTTAATGACCAGATTCCAGTATGAGGATGATGCAAATCCTGGCCACATCTCACATGTCTGTCCTGTTGGTCTCTTCATAACTCTGACAGCCATTACTGAAATGATGTGAGCCAACACGTAGCAGGAGCATAGACTGTAAAAAAATAATGGACGTAGCAGCCCATTGGTTGGTGGATTCCCATTTTAAAGCCTTGCATTTTACCGTCACCATCTTGGATTTCTGGAGCCAGAAGTGACCATATTTGAATGAAAGGGTGGAGCTGACCCTAATGCTAGCTGGTAGCTTGGTTAGCATGGTGCATTTACAGTCTATGGTTAACTGTGATTATGCTAATGCTAATGCAAATTTGTGCTAGCGAAAAACAGGCTTAAAACCATTAAATCAAAATGTGTTTACCAGAAAAACTTAACATCAGACTGTTTAGAGGGTCTTTTAGTACGACCAAACACCGAACAAGACTTTCTTTAGGCGACCACAATTTTAAATTAACTTTTATGAACTGAAAACACACTGAAATAGCAATGGCTACTGCGACGACAATACCCTGTGAATCTGGGGTTACGCCATGGTTACGTTACCTAACCAACATTGTCACCGACTTGTCAATCACAACATAGCCACACCCTAAAGCATATCCTGCTTTATTGTCTATTTTACTCTAAATGGGACCATAATTTACAAAATGAACATTATGATATATTGAAGAAGATTTGAAACTAGCAATTGAGACCACTACCTGTTTGAGCAGGAGGAGAGGCTGAAGACTTCCTTCACAGGACAGAAATAATAAAGCAAAAACCCATGAAAAATGACATCTGAACAGGGAGATTACAGATAATCCTTTGTGATGTAAATGACTGTTGCAAAATAATGAGTGCAAATCAAATAAAAGGTGGATAACACCCCTTAGATTGTGTTTTTCATCATCCCTCATTAGCACCTAGACTTTGCACCAATTCAGTGAGGAGACTCATAACTTTACCAAGTCAGCACACAAAACAGTCAGAGGAAATTCTAATTGGGTAGTTTTATTAATGCTTTGCAACCACTCAGTCTATCTCTCTTGCCAGTGTGACGGCACTGTGTTGCTATTTAAGAAGTCAGGGCATTGTGATCTGTTTCCTGGGAGTACAGTTGTTGTTTTCCCCATTTTTTTAGGTAATTAAATTTCTTTCTGCAAGCCCTTTATCAACTGTTCTAGTATTTGCAGTTTATCTGTCACTCTAATGAGGCTTTTTTTCCCTCCCTCGGGCTGTATGAAAGAATTTAAATCTATCAAATTATGCAATCCTTCTGCACATGGAAAACTAATGAAAACAAGGCAGAGGGAAATTAATTTGAAGCGATTTGAAAGCAAAGTCTGCACCAGGAAACTTAGAGGGAAAATAGAAGTAGCCTCATTCAGTAGGAAGAAACATGACCAAGCTCTTTAGAAAATCCTTGAAACAGTTGTTTCTCTTTAGAGGCTCTAAGTTTCCCCCAGCAGTGCAATAAAAGGTTCACTTTGAAAACTAATAAAACATGTGCTTCTGCTTCAGCAGATCAGTGGTCATGCGAGGACTGCAGGGATGCACATGGATTTTATAGCCCACTGTTCTCCCATTTACTCTCCCTCTTCAGTCTTTTTAAAATCATTATCATTTGATTAATAATTCTTGCTCTGCATGCCTTCTGTATATGCTGGTTGTGAAAGTGTTTAGTAATATGCATAGATCAGATTATATTACTCCACAGGCAAGGTCATGAGAGATCAGGCAGGTATCAGAGGTACCTTTTTCTCAGTAATTCTTGTCTCATTATAAAATCTCTTTAAACCCCTCAAGCACCACAGTTTGTAAAGAATATGTTGTATTCAGTAAAGAAGATAAAATACATTACAACTCTCTTCACAACCATTTTGAAACCCAGTGCATTAGTCAAAAGGTTAGATATCTGAATTCATCACTATCATCATTACCCTTCTCACTACTCCATATGCATGTATCCACATCCATATATGCATCATTACTTGCAGTAATATCAACCTTTTTTATGTTTTGACTCTCAAGCTGGTGTCCATAACTTCAGCCCACACTTCATGTGTCCACAAAGATGTAAACTTCTTATATGATATGGTGAGAAAGATATTTTTAAACACTGACATTCCAAGAGGGTAGAACTCTTTCTCTCCATTTCCAATAAAAAAGTCACATTCACAATTTTCCTCCTAATCCTTGTAAAAAAAACCCCTAATTAATGCATTTTAGTAATTTACTGGAGCGTGGGTGACCTATATCAATGTACTTTGTTTTCATGAGGAAATATGGGTTCTTGATCATTTTTTCTTTTCTGAATTGTTTTGGCTGCAGAATGTTTGCTCTCACTTTATCAATGCGGAAACAAGAAAAATGTTGCTATTCTGTCACAAATTCTTCAAACACATTTGATAAACATTTAGGTGGTTTTCTGTACACTAAGTTAATTTGTAATAAACATATTTTCCTCCACTTTAAACATTTTTTATTTTAGGGTGTCTGTATCCAGCTACTGACAGAGGATATACATCAGCATAAATGTGTATATGATTTAAAAATTATCTGTCTTGTTTGTGTGTAAATCCTGAAAGTGTTTCCTCTGGTTATCTGTACAGTATGGTGTGCCCCAGGGTACAAACCTAGGACCAGTATTACTTTATATTTAGAGAAATAATCACAGTCAGAATGTACAAATGATGCAAATGTTCACTTAAGCTGATGATGTCCTGATTTACAGGAGAGAAATGCTCTCTCCCAGCTTGTTTTTAATAAGGCACAATAGTCTCTTGGTGACTTTAAAAATCATGGCAGAACTATTGAGTGTGTTTTTCCATAGATATCTATGAACTGTATTTGATGACTTTTCATTCACTGGAGCCTTATTATTCGCTGTCCTTGTCTCCTTCTTGGCTAATGAGGAAATCCGTTCTGCTACCTTTTTTCTTTTACTTGACTATAGGGATGTAACATACTACATGAATCCATCTTTTCAGAGCCTATATGCATTGAATACTGTTGGCATTCCCTCTGGTTAGCTGTACAGTATGGTGTGCCCCAGGGTTTAAATCTAGGACCAATATTACTCTGTATTTAAAGAAATAATCAAGGTCAAAATTTACCTGATGCGAATGTTCACATGTGCTGATGATGCTGTGATTTATTATCTTGATTTGTGGAAGAGAACGGTTCTCTCCCAGCATGTTTTTAACAATGTACAATGATCTCTTGTTGACCATAAGCTGGTCTTGAATCCTCGAAGGGGGAAAGTACAGCGGACTTATTGATTACCTCTACCCAAAAATATACATATTTAAATATAAAGTAAAAACAAAGTCACACTATTAAAACTAAAAAATGGATGATTAAAAATTTGATTAAAGACTTTTTAAAATATGTCACAAATAGTCTCACCCATCACAAATGGTCCTCTGTAACCTCCTATAGGTTGAGAGACTGGCATATTCTTGTTTATAAAGCCATTCTTGAGTTTATAAATTATGTATTTACAAAAAAGGTGGTTTTACAACACCATATTTATGTAAATACATTCACCAAAGATATGTGAATTACTATGTCCCTCTTTCCTTTTATACTGTGTATGCTGTTCCCTAAACCTAAAACCTAAAAGGCTAAAAACTGAATTGCAAACAGTGGTCTCTCTGGGGGGATATAAATTATTGCTGCTCAAGTTAAGTGAAATATGTGAAGTATCTGAAGTATCTGAATACTTCCTCCACCACTGTGGTCATGTAATTCAATAGCAGTAAGCATTATTGCTTGCACCAAGCAATAATGTATTAGCCATAATCTTTTTTTGGTCATAATCTTCTCCTTGCATTGAAATGTAATTTTAATCAATTAGGAAATTATTTTTCATTACAGCAGAGAATATGAGCAAGGGCAGAAGCAAAAGTTATTTTCCTAAATCGTGTCCTTACATAGAACTCTGCTGCTCATAGGCCGCACGTAATTTAACTTTATCTTAATTAAATCAATGATATTACCTTCATTATGTCTGGTTTAATTGCATGCTAATATATCCACTGGGATTTTTTTCTGATATTGTCCTGTTTGTGTTTCTTACTCTAATTCAGTCGACCTTGAGTCTGAAATCCCTGTGTGTCCTTCATTAGTAATTAACAGCTGTGTTCCCTTCTCCGGAGATGTATAGATGTCTGTTCCCTTTGTCGGCATCCTTGCTCCCTCCTGTCTCTGCGGTGGCGCGAGTGCTGATGGTCTACAATTCTTTGAAAAGCAGGGGAAATTATCAGGACCTCTTGAACTTCAGAAATCCCCCAGTGTGAGATGAAGAAGCTGAATTTATTTTGTGAAATTACCGCCTCCAGAATATGGTTGAGCTCTCTCCGGAAAGCCGGCAGATGCCACTCAAAATGAGGTCTTCCAGAGAGACTTTCCCAAGCTTTCCCTCAACTGGGATTTGCTGTCAAATATTGATAATTTTCTCATAATACTGAAGGAATATTCTGAACATTGTTGTGAATATTAGCCTTTAGCTCTGGCTTGTATTTGAATGCAATCTGTTTTTAATTTACAATCATCTGTTATTTGATTAAAATGAACAGTGTTCATTAACGATGTATTCTGTGGTGTTTGAACAAACAAAAGCTGTTGTTTGTCTGGCATATTCACAGGGTGTGTCTGTATCTGTTTTGGTATTTCTAAATTTATGAGGACCAAATGTCTGCACAAAGACACAAAGATAAGTAAATCACTTCACAGATCCTCAATTGGTTGGTTAAGAATTGTGTTTAGCCTCTCAATTTAGATTAACTTTAGTTGTGGGTGAAGTTATGCATTAATGTCTTTTTCCCTCAAATGATATGATTTGACAGGGAGTGCTTTTTGAGAAAATGGGAAACAAAATGCTAAATTGGTGTTTCAAGTTCAATCAAGGCCATATCTAAAATGAAGACTTAAAGGAATAAGATTTCATACCAAAAACAACCCACTGTCTAAAGGTGGAGGCTGGTGATATTCTACATTTTGACTAATATCAACATATCCCATGAATACACCAAAACCAATGATGAATCGATCCAACTTACAAGATTCCTGTCTTCTGCTCTTACTCTGCATGTAGGTTCACAGCTATTCAGCAAGATAAACACACTTTCAACAGGAGTTGCCCTTGGACTTTTTTTTACTGTAAGCAATTATGAAACTGTGAAAATTGCAGATCAGAAAAAATATTAGATTCCATAAACAAGAATTAAACCAAAAGTACTGTAAAAATTGTATAGTAGCCTACAGTAACAAGAAAATGGAATTCACAAGAGTCTAATCTTACACAAACTATCAAATTGTCTCTTATGCAAGAAAGAAAGTATCAAAAGTAAAAGATACATATTAAATCCCCATAGAAAGTAACACCATAATTAACTTAGTAAACATATCATGTTCAAGAGTAGTAAGTAAAAACAGCGAAATAAACAGTTAGCCCAACAGCTAACAGTTGCTTAAAATGAATTGGCAACACATTAGCCTCAGAAAGCTAGTATGGCTAATTTGCTTGGCAGTAAACTGATCACAGAAAAGCCAAATTTAATAAAATAAAAGATGTCTTTCAATGTTTGCTTGGTCACAGAGCTAACTGACCAAATGTAGCTAACAATGTCAGTTAAATTGCAACCACTATGGAAGTGTGCCAGTAGAGCAGTGATGGAAGAAGTATTCAGATCCTTTACTTCAGTAAAAGTACCAATACAGCGATGTAAACATACTCCATTACAAGTAAAAGTCCTGCATGAAAAATCCTAAGTAAAAGTACATAGTAGTATTATCAGCAAAATGTAATTAAAGTATTACAGTAAAAGTAGTGGTGACATCATTATATTATTAATACTGAAGCATCAGAACTACTTTATACACAGTTAGCTAGTTTAGTCCAGTGGTTCCCAACTTAGGGGTTGGGTCCCTCCAAAGGCTCACCAGATAAATCTGAGGGGTCGTGAGATGATTAATGGGAGAGGAAAAAAAAAAAACAAAGTTCTGATACACAAATCTGTTTTCAGTTTTTGGACTTTTTCTCCAATCTTCGATTTTTGGAGAAATATTGGATCATTTGAACATTTATTGAAATGAAACCATGTGAGAAGTTTTGAGGGAAAAATCACTATTTGGTGGAGCTTATAACAACTCATATGTGAACTTCCCTCGTCTGTCGAGCAGTGACATTTAGCCAGCAAATGTCTAGGACTTATGGGAGATGTTTGTTAAAGGCAGCTAAAAACATTCGTATCAAATAAACAACCATATTAGATAGCTTTTCAAAAAACTGCCATCACTATCTAAAAATATGAAGCGAGGTACATGGCATACTGTTGAGAAACACTCTGTTCCAAGGCTCAATTTGTAGTCATTAGCGTAATTACAAAGGTCAATGGGATTTTGAATTAAGTTTTCTTTTCTTAGTTCTGGTTTTACTTTGGCTCTCTGTAGCTAATTCATCTGTACCATAAACCTCCATTACTGTCCAAAAATATTAAAAACACATAAATGAGCCACCCTGTGGCACTGGGTGACATGTTCCTTCATTACCATGAATATAAGCAATGTAATTATTATAAGTCAATCCCACATACAACGCCATGGTGCTGTAAATACTCACTATGGCACCAAATGCTTATTAACAAGCAGGTGGAAAAAGTCCCCATCAAATGCATTATTTACTCATGTTTGAGTAATGTTTGCTAAAACTACAGTGTCTAGTTGTTTTATAAAAATTAAACTATATATTTGTGGCCTCATTTCAAAGGTAATGTCTAAATCTAAATTGTTGTTTTTGATCATTTAATGGTATTTTTAACAACAACCAAAATATAAATATAAATATAAAAAACCTTTAAGTTTTCAAATCTCAATTAAATTGCATCCAAATATACAGTATAAATTATATTATACATAACACAAACATCTCCTTGATTAATGTCTCAAATAATAGATTTGTGTTACAATCTGTGTCACTGTGAACCCCACATTCAAATCACATTGACTATACACAATACACGTTACTAAAATAGATATAGTAGGTACAGTATAGTAAGTAAAGAATAAAGCAAATACAAAGTGATAATAATACAGTTAAAGTGGAATACCTGATAGCAATGACCCAGAAAAAAATGTGATTGATCTTTGTTTAAAATGTGACAGTGAGGACAAAGCCGCTGCCGCCAGAATACAGGACCCACAATGCACCAGTGGAGGTTCAGCACCTTTGACAGTGACCACCACACATGGCTCCCCAGGAGAAGTGGGCGGGCATGTAAACCTGTAGACCCGGACACAGCCGATGAACCACGAACAGAGCAAAGAAGGCAGTCCAAGGTGAGATACTGCACAGCCAGCATAAATGCTGCTCTCACCATTGTTGTATGTCCCCACACTCAGACCCTGACCATGTTTGTGCTGCCTGTCCATCATCCTCTATACACTGGACACTCCAAACCTCTCCTCCACGCTCCACCAATCTGATTCAAGGACTTTTTATTGGTGTTGTATAAATTCTCTTTGTTCTCCATGTTCTCTTTTTCTTACAAACATACCATTGTGTAATTTATAGTGTATAATGAGAATTTGTGTTGTGTTGCAATCTGTATTTAAAATCTCCTGTTTAAAATTTGCTGTATTGGTAGCAGGTAGTTTATACCATTCTAAGATGAAAATTCAGATAGTTAATTACCAGTCTCTCATTTGTAAATATGACAGTGGCCTTCCTGCAAAATGTTAAACAGCTGTTTGTATGATGTGCTCTTTTATACCCATTTCATTTTACTCTATAGGGGACAAGAAAAAACTCACTGAGTGATTTAGTGAATAGAAAGACAAAGTCCTGACATCACACCAGGACTTTCTGGGGAAAAAAAAACATTTTTGGGGGGGTTTACTGTCCATATTCTAAGATACAATGAGTGTCTATTGCAGTTGTTGGTATTATAGGTTGAACTCTTTGTGATTTTAGGCAAGTTAAACTTCATTTATTTTGTTTTGCTTTTTTTTTGGGGGGGGGGGTGATATTTAAACTGAGATGGGCTTGTTGGAAGTGGTGTTTCTTAAAAGCCACTAAAAACAGATATATTCAAAAAAAAAAAAAAAAAAAAGCAACAATACTAGATTGCTTTTTTTCCCAAATACCATATTATCTAGTCATATGGTGTGAACCACAAGACATACTGTCCAGTCAAATACAGTACCTTCCAAGACTGTATTTTCAAAATTATATATTTATATAATTTTATTTATATACTGTACAACTAATTGGCATCAGCAAATATGATTTGCAGGAAAAATAATGCTGCCTGGATTATGTTTTTTGTCAACATTATGAAAAAATGTTAATTAACGTACTGTATCTGCAAAGTTCCAAAATGTTGATACTGAATTTGTAAGAAAAATGTTCACTGCAGCAACGTATTTAATCTGTTTCCCACCACAGGCACTGACAGTTTGGTGAGTGCCTGTCTCCTTACAGTTACAGTTTGGAAAAGATCGTGGTCTCGGTTTAATACTGAAAAAGTCAACAAAGGCTTGAACCAGGATATACAGTACAGCGTGTTTACTTTAACATTCAAGCAAAACCACAATGTTTCCCTAAGCGCCTTTGTTGCTAGAACCTATTCACACACAGGGCACAGCATGTGGTTTCCAGGGTTTGTACTCACAGTCTCCACCCTGTCCACCTCCTTCTAAACACAGCACCTGCTATAAAAAAAACATTGCCTCCTGGAAGTTCTGGTTTCACTTGAGCTCTTTACATGAGAAAGTTTTTATTCATGTGCTGTGCTGACCTGTTACTGAATCCCTCCATCAGTCTATCTATCTACAGTATCTACAGTATCTATTGATGTTGAATATGTTAGCCCTCTCTTTTGCAGATGAGCCACAGGCCACATGTTCTGCATCCCTTTCCGCGGTCCCACCAACCAATTTGTCCTCCCTCCTCTTTGTAGATAAATTATTCCTTTGATCTCCAACTCTCTAGTCCCTCCCTGTCTTCCCTCCTCTTCTATGCTCCCAATCTTACAAAAAGCCCTTTCAAATGCAATGTCTTATGTCCAAGTCAAACACACCCTTGAAAGTGAGACCCAGATCTAACCTGGACTGACCTACCCGGGCATATTTGTTCATCTTCAACACCTGCAACACCAAGAACATCTGAAGAACATGCTGAAGTCAAAAGTGCTCCCATTTGTAGCCAGGCTTTCCTGAATTTTGAGTTGGACTCAATCGTTCATCAAATCAAATCTTAAACCTGCATTAATTGATTTTTTGGCCACTTGGGACAGTGCAACAAACTCTAAACACGATACTGGTGTATTGATGTCAGCGTACTTGAAGGCTTAGCAAATTTAGGAAATATACTTTCTAGTTCATGAAAATCTATACTCTTGCTATTAGTAACATATTGTTGAAAAGAATGAAATTCAATTATCTTGTTTTTCTTCAGTGAACATGATTTTTTGGAGGGAGAGCACCATGATTTCATGGGATGGTGTATAAATAGCATGCCACTTTAAGGACAGTTTGCGTGCCATGTCTATGCATTTTGAGCTTTTCACGTGTAATTTAACGCCACATTTTAAATTTTTGCGTATCATTTGATAATGTTGTTTAGGTTTAGGCACAAAAAACACTTTGTTAGGCTTAGGGAAAGATAATGATTTGGGTTAAAATGATCGATAAAATGCGGTAAAAATGCCCCGACATGACAGTAAAAATGTCCGGTTTAACAGCAGTAAAACACCCAACATGATGGTAAAAATGTCCGGTTAAAATGTCATGACAGTTAGTGGTCTCAAACAGTGCTCTCCTGCCACATCAGCAACTTTTTGCTAACCAACTATCTAGCAATGCACTCAACCCATCTCCTCCTAATAAACCAAAATCACTTTATAAAAGAAAATGAAGTCACATTATAATGACATCATCTGAAATGCGTCACTTCCCCTGTCGCTCACATGTAACTATAGGTCACGTAACCATAGGCAACTGAATTTACAACCTAAATAGCATGAAAAATGTTAAATAACATACTGTATCTGCAAAGTTGCAAAATGTTGATACTGAATTTGTAACAAAAATGTTGACTGATAACGTATTTAATCTGTTTCCCACCACAGGCACTCACAGCCCAAGTTACAGTTTGGAAAAGATTGTGGTTTTGGTTTAATACTGAAAAAGTCAACAAAGACTTGAACCAGTATATACAGTACAGTGTGTTTACTTTAACATTCAAGCAAAATCACAATCCTTCCCTAAGCGCCTTTGTTGCTAGAACCTAATCACCCGCAGGGTACAGCATGTGGTTTCCAGGGTTTGTACTCCCACTCTCTACACTGTCCACCTCCTTATAAACACAGGCCCCCCTAAAAAAAAAAAACATTGCGTGAACATAATCCAGTCAGCAAATTAGTAGTGTATAAACATAATTTCTAGGAGAATGTGATTTTTTAAATTCTGATGCAAATCCTGGAAGTTCTGGTTTCACTTGAGCTCTTTATATGAGAAAGTTTTTATTCATGTGCTGTGCTGACCTGTTACTGAATCCCTCCATCGGTCTATCTATCTACAGTATCAACAGTATCTAGTAATCATTGATGTTGAATATGTTAGCCCTCTCTTTTGCAGATGAGCCACAGGCCACATGTTCTGCATCCCTAAATGGCGTGAAATGACACGCGACAAGCAAAAAATGCATAGTAGTAACACGCAAAATGACTTAAGAAATTGACGTGTTATTCATATGCTATTTAGTGAGACCAGGCTGGGGAGAAAAGCTCCAAAGGAACACTGGACTGGAGCAAATTTGAGGTGTCATGTAGCTGTGAAAGACTGTAAAGCCATGTTTTATTGTCTGCAAGAGGAAAACAATGGTATCAGTAACACACAAATCCACTTGTTTACTGGTTGAAACTTCAGCCTGGAGAACACACAGTAAATGTGTCAAATGTGTGAAAATCTGCCCACTCTTTCCTCCAGCACAGGGTCGTGTTCAGAGTCACACACACACACACACACGCACACCTCTCAGTTAGGAGAGATTGTCTGGATCTTGCTTATTTCATGGATTAGTTACAGGAGGGGCTTTTAAAATTGTATCTGAGTGAACATTTTCGGAGGGAACCTCTGTGTAACCTTGCCGCATCCACACTGTTTTAGGCTCATCTTCTTTGTAATGAAGGCAGACACAAAAGAATATCCTTGCTCCTGCCCTGTATGCTGTGAATACTGCACTTCTTTTCTTTGTTCATCACACAGTCTTTTTGCTGTGTTATTCTGAGGGAATATTTCAGCAAAGTATCTAATTTTTTATCGTGAAAATTCTGAAAAGAACAGAAAATGTCATGTGTGGAACACAGAGGGGAATAGATTAGTAGCCAGGTTTATTCAAAGGAATTAATTTATCAAACAAGATAAATATGAAAACCAGCAAATGCCATAAAATAAAAAAGTCTATAAGTACATGACAGAAAATCTAAAATATTGCTGAAAAATGCATGATAACTAACTACAGACTTTATCTGAAGAAGTCCAACCTTGATCAAAAATGAAATTCGCCTGAGTGATCAGGTTTGAATCCCCTGTTGGTACTGGAATTTTCTCCCAAGTCACATACAGAAAGTCTGCCTTTCTCCACAAGGGGAAAAATACTGACTGGCCCCATCTGTGACTTTAGCATTCCATACGTTACTCCATGATTCGGTCTCATAGCGTATGCAAGATAAATCAAAAGCATATTTTTATAACTTATCCAGCGACAGGTTGCATCTTCAGAGGTATTTTGTGATCTCAAAGATGTCTACTCTCTGCCCAGAATGATAAAATGTTTTCCTGGGGAGAAACCAACTGTTATATCTGATATTTACACAGACTGTGCGACTACGCTCTGCTCTTTTTCTTCGCTGGATATATGTTAAGTCCGCTGTGCTAGCTGTGGCAGAACATTTTATCATTACAGGCAGACAGGAGACCTCTGTGGGATCAAGAAGATCTTTGAAGATGTAACCCATTGTTAAATAACAGGTAAAACAAAACAGTTTTTTATTTTTACAAACGGAAAATATTATGGCCAAATCACAGAGTAACATATGGACTGCTAAGGTCAAAAACTGCTATTGTTTAACTTAAGAATTATAATGCCTTAATCTGGATGAATTTGGAGTGAAGATCTGTGAAGAAAAACCTAAAATAGAAATAAAAAAACAAGAACATTTTTTTAATATTGCATTCATTATATCAGTGTGAACCACAGTTTAACATCCTCTGATGCATCAGTAAGTTTAACATCACCTAATAGTGGAATGTACTCTCTCATTCTCTCTCTGTGTCCCATCACCATAATCACCTCCCACCTCTCCTCGAAGGGTATTTTCAACCCTGCATTGTTTAATCCAGTTGAATCGAAGTCTAGTTTGTTGGTACAATTAATTTGGGCAGATCTGAACAAAGTAATTGTATTGAGGTGTGGACCAAAACAAAATAATTATGAAGTTCATTTGTGGTGGGGACATGATCCAACTCCAATCCAACCTAACGACAAGGTGTACTCTGCAAGTTTGAGCTGAATGGCTCCCATAGCCAAAGGTGTGCTTTGCATACAGGGATGCAGATTAGCAAAATCAGCAGTTGCTAGCAGCAGACTGAATCAAGATCTGATCAGGGATGTATTGGATCTGACCTGAACTAGCGCAACAAAATAGGATCTTCTTCCTGTGTTTACCTTCTTGCTCCCGCAGACACAACTAACCAATGAGAGGACAGAATGTTCTCACATGACTTTCTGTGTGAAAAGAAACTGAAAAAATGGGAAAAGGCGGTAAGTTTACCAATTCATCCACTGATTTGGACCAGACCAAACAATCTATTGGTTTGAAAATGCACTAAATTGTGGACTGCTTTGCTATAACAAGGTGACCTTAAAAGCCCCATGAAATGAAAAATACATTTTCTCAGTTTTAATCCTGTGTCCCTGTGTTAATTGTTCATACACCACTTTTTATATGCCAAATATATGTCAAAATCAGTATCAGAGTATTTTTTAACATCAAAATCCCTGTCTTTTCTCTTCCTGTAAAACAGTTGCAATGTGACTTTGGGCGAGTAGCTAGCCACACCGGTCATATAAAACCGCACTTCACCATTTGTGGGTCATAGTAGCTAACAGAGCAATATGGAGAGAGATAGGAAGGGATGTGTGCTTGTCAGTGGGAAAAAACTTTGTTTTCATTTCTAAAACAATCTGGCTGAGGTCTAATTCATTCATGTCTCCCTCGTCCTTCTCCTGATCTAACAACAGGTTTGAGTGTGTATGGAGCCAACAGTTTACCTTGCAAGGCAGCTGGATTCGCGACATCACCACATCACAAGATCATGCAAGAATCCATCTTGTCAGGTTTCAAGTTATGCACTTGTGTCCGAACCACTGGTGATTCGGACCAATCAGCGTCCTATGAGGATTCTCGCATGATCTTGCAAATCAAGCTGCCTCAAAAGGTAAGACGGTGATAGACACATGGTTTATCCAATCACCTATCAAGTATTTTTTGAAAGTGCCTACCCTTTTCAAAATAGTTTCCAAGGATCCAAGGACGACTTCTCAGATGGTTCTGTGTAACAAACCAGGTTAGCTTTAAGCATCAAAGCTCATGTAAAACCATTCTGTCATTGCTTCTGTCATAGTGCAGCTCTGCATCAAATTCAAGCTCTACAATATGAAAATTTTGTTTGTACTCCTCAGACATTTTTGTGAATAAAATCAGAAAGGGTACCCTTGTATAGCAATTTTGGGCTCTTGATTACGCCAATGATCACATCTCACAAACATGCCACTGCTCATGAACAGGTGGCATTCATCAAATTGAAACAAGCAATTTAAGAAAAGTTCATATAGTAAAAAGGGTTTGCTTCATCTGGAACACTTGTATGAGCAAACCAGACAGAAAAAAAGAAAAAGAGAGGTTTAGGATAAGAATATAAAAATATTCTTCTATGATGCCCAACATCTGCTTACTCAGTGAGTACTGTTAGGATGCCATTAATCAACACATTTTATTCCCTCCTGTTACTCTACAACCAAAAGCATTCAAATGATCATATTCACATTCCTCAAATTGACCGCATGGCTAAATAAAACATTTTTTCAAGTGTAATGATGTAACATACCAAAGGTAGCTTTTCCTCACCCCATTTATATTTTGGTACCCTAGTCTTTAATGTACATCAAAAGGATTCTTTGTTGACAGAGTTCTGGTAACATTAAAAATAGATATCTATTACCTTTAATGAACAAGTACAAGCCTCAGGGCATTCTGTTAAAAGTCTCACTTCAAAGTTTGTAGGCCCTGTTATGAAAGAGAACCTCCAAAACTCCTCCTGTCCTTCAGGACTTCTCATCAATTCACTTTTTATAACCCAATCACACATGCCAAAGTGGAATACATCAAGGGGAATTAGATTATGGTGCCTGATGCTGTTTGTTAATGAGCTATCACTTCATGAGAAATCAACTTGAAGCTTTATTTATTGTTAACTCCTTGCCCTAGAGTGCTAATTAAGAAGCTTCTGGGACCTTTTGAATGCCAGTAATTAACAGTCATGATGAGGTGGGTTTTGGACAAAGTTTAGAAGAGTAAACATGTAAACATAAAATTTCAAGGTGACAGCCTTAGTAGCAATATTTTCATATTAAAATACACCCATAAAATAAAATAATTAGCAAGGCAATTACAAACAGTAAACACCACAACGTAGAGAAGCCTTTCATGAAAAAACAAGTGTGCACATTGCAGCTGACTGTGACTGCTGACATGATTTTTTTTTTTACAGTTATATAACTAATTAACCTTTTTATGATCTATTTAATGATTATAAGTAATTGTTTCACTTGTTTCACTTTCATGAAATCAAAACCCAATTTTGATAAAATTTATAATCTGCATTTTTTGCTGCAGTAGGAATTCAATGTATTTACATTCAGTAATTAATTGGTAGTGGGGAGTGTCCACCATATGCACATAATCCAGTGCAATTTTATCTAATTCATAACAGCCTCACTGTTTCTGTTTGCTCTCTTTACAGTATAATAGACCTTTATTACTGCTAGTATAAACTGAGCATCCTACTACTGCTGCTTCACATATAGACTGCATTCAGACCGAAACAGCCCTGCGTTAAAACAATGCAAGGAGCTGCATCGGTGGGAGCGTGTTCTTTTAGGTAGCAGTGAGACAATGAAATACAATCCAGCAATTCTAGTTGGACCTACAGATGAATGTGTTTAAAGGCTTATCTGATGCCAGAACACTGCACAGCAGTTTATATTACTCACTACCAGGATTTTACAACTCTGGAAAGTTATCACAGAGGCAACTATTTTATCTTTTGTCACGTTGATCTCAAGCTAAGCAGCAGAAACACATTGTTCACATTACAAAGTAATCCATCTGGAATGTGTGCTTGCATGTATGTGATTGGTTAAGTGCCTTACTGGATGACGTCAGGTTGCATTGTTGCAAAAGTTGAGCCCGGTTCAACTTTTTTGCCAGACAACCTTACATTGTTTTGCTGAGCTTGCTGTGTTGGCAGAGCCACGTCGGTCTGAACACCGCCTTAAAGCAACTGGTGAAACGCGGGTGTTGTGAAGTAGTGTATTAGAGCTAACTGCACACACTGCTAGCTAACATTCTCACAGAGACAATGCTAACATACTGATGTTTAGCAGGTGTAATATTTAACATGTTCACCATCTTAGTTTAGCATGTTAGCAAGTTAACATTAGCACTATAAACCCAAAGTACAGCTGAGGCTGATGGGAATGTCATTAGTTTTGGAGGTAGCCTATTTGGTCATAAACACAAGTGTTAGACAAATTAAAATTTTGACCTGATGATGGCGCTGGATAAAAGGTCTGGTGATCAAAGTAATTACAATTCCTCCTTTGGGGACAGTGGATGTCTGTACCAAATTTCTCAGCAATATCTCAAATTGTTGTTGAGATATTTAATATATTTTAACCTCTTGGTGGTGCTACAGAAAAAGTCAGAGAAGCATGAATGTATGTACACAATTTTGTGCCAATCCATTCAGTACAAGTTGGGATATTTCACTGAGTAAGTGTAAACTTTGATCTGCTGGTAGTGTTAGAGGAAAAGTCAGCAGATCACCAAAAGTCAGTAAGATCCATAATCTGGGGACCATTAATGTCTGTAGCAAATTTCATGGAACTCCATCCAATAGTTGTTAAGATATTTCAGTCTGGATCAAAGTCTTGGACCGAAAACCAAAAGTGCCATCGGGCAAGAAAAAAGGCCCCTCTGCTTTGATTACTATCCTGCTATCCTGAGCACTATCCTCAGAGCATTACTGTGCATGATTTTACTAATAAGACAAAACCTGATTGATGGCTTATATCAAAAAATCCACTGTAAAATAGGGACATTTGAGTGTCACTCCATTCCCTTCATGTTTACTGAACCCTATTGGTCTCACTCTGTTTCTAAGCTTTGTCCACATCCTGCACCAAATGATTATGGGAGCTTGTGAAAATCTGCTTAGACTCTGGGCTCTGCAGGACTAGCAAATGGATGAGATGCTTAAAAGCCAGACAGTTTTTTTTTTTAATTATTTAAATCTGCCTCAGCTTTTAGAAATGACAGAGAATAACACCTGTGAACAGCCACACATTCAAATAAATCCCCTATTCAAAAATGCTGTGGCTCACTACAATATGGTTTTGAGTTCTGGCAAATGTGGGTACTCCACTAGTGAAAGCAGCTGACCCTTTCCACTCTCCACTTTTTTGTGCTACAGTCTCAGGCTGCCGTATCCATGCCAGTGCTTTATCGCTTAGACTTTCTCCAGAGCCCTTTCTTTTTTCTCTGGCAGCCCTCTGATGGAGCATGAGCCCACTCTTCAATTCACTGTGAAAACAACAGGAAACGATTTTTTCTAAATAGACTCCTACTTACCTGAGATGACACCGGCTGATGATTTAGCTGCCAGCCTGTCTTGGCTGCTTGTTCCTCAGCAGTCAGGCTTCCTGTTTAGCTGAACACCAGTCTAGGATTTTAACAAGCTAACATTTTGCAGATGGACAAGGCCAAAGAGCAGTCTTGCCATGCATTGCCGCTTTTTGTCCAAAATAGTCTCAGGAATTTAAACAAGAACTAAAAAGGCCATTTTGCACATTATTGTTTATGTTTCCTTTGCATTTGAAACATTCCATTGGCAGAACCAATAACAAGACATTTTCAAACCTATAGTTTGTTTGCTCTGGTCTAAATCAGTTGGTAAAAATGTTGGATTTCCCCTTAGTTTGGTTTCTTTTCACATAGCGAAAAATCCAAGTGAACCAAAATGCATCATTACAAACCATGCAAGAACATTCACTTGGTCAAATGTATTAGGGCGGGAGCAAGAACACAGGTCCTGAAGAAGGTCCTATCGGCGAAATATCGAAAACGCATCGTACCCCATTACGCTAGTTTAGGTTGGACATCAATTCCCTCTCCTACAAGCTGCTAGCAGGTGTTGATTTTGCTCATCTGCATCCCAATATGCAAAGCGTACCTGGCTACGGGATCTGTTTAGCTCAAACTTGCAGAGTATGCCTAGTAGTTGGATTAAGGTCGGCTCACGTTCCCACCATAAACTCAACCTCTCCAAAGGTCATTTGCAAGTGGACCAAGACCACATCCTCAAAGGGTCTCACTACGGTTGCCCTAACGAATTGCACCAAAGGGGAAAACAAACCAGAGTCCAATTCAACAAAACTAAACACTGCAGGTTTGAAAATGTCCTAAGAGTCAACAGCCATGCTAGCATCACTGTGATGTTGTTCTTAGGTAGAGAGGTACTTTGAGCTAATGTGCTTATAATGACCATTCCAACAAGCTGATATTTAGCAGGTATAACATTTCCTATGTTAACCGTCTTATTTCAGAGTGTTAGGAGGCTAACATTTGCTAATTAGCAGCAAGAAACACATAAAGCTGAGGCTGATGGGAATTTCATGACTTACAGGGAATCACCAAATTTATTACTAACTCATCCTGAGGGAGGCATGAATGTCTGTACCAAATTTCACGGCGATTGATCCAATAGCTGTTGTGACATCTTACTCAAAATCACAAATGCCATGTCAATGTTTGAACTGATATTGGAAATGAGACATAGAGCAGGAGAAAAGGACAACAATCACATCACTGTTTTTTCTGGTTATTCATCTGATTTCGAGCATAATTTTACTAAAAACACAACTTTGTATATGTATTTGTCCTTTGTATATGGTAAATGGTAAATGGACTGCATTTACATAGCACTTTTCTAGTCTCATCGACCACTCAAAGCGCTTTACAATACATGCCAACATTCACTCATTCACACACACATTCATACACTGATGGCAGGCTACCATGCAAGGTGCCAACCTGCTCATCAGGAGTGTTACAGCACTTTCTGTCCAAAGCACTCCACAGTGTTTTTATGCTCACCCTTTCACACACTCGCACACCCATGGCACAGCTATCAGAAGCAATTTGGGGTTCAGTATCTTGCTAAAGGACACTTCGATGTGCAGACTGGAGGAGCCCGGGATTGAACCACCGACCTTCTGATGGGTGGATGACCCACTCTATCTTCTGAGCCACAACCGCCCCCTAATAACATCTATAATGTTGGAGGAAATTCCCATTACTAGACCCTGGTCCCCACAGTTGAAACACAGGTAAGGTTCCTGAGTTTCTAAAAAAGGTTTCTGGATTCCTGGAAATGTTACTGCAGTGGAGAGGGGCTTTATATGTGTGTAGGATGACTAGCTGAGTGGCTGTTTTCACTCTGAGTGGCACCAAAGGTTGCAATCCAGCTCTGCCTGATTAGAATTCATGTCACACGTCGCAGGGATGCGTAATCGTTCTGCCGTGGACTCAACAGGTCAGGGTCTGACTCAAGGGTTCTTTCATGGTCGCTAACCTCAGCAGGGACATTGCATTTCAGCAGAATGAGGATCAGTTGGAGGCACTTTACAGAGGTGGCCGCAGCATTGGGCTGGTGATGATCTTTGCTTTGTCTCAGCAGCTTCTTGTGTGGAATTCATATCAATTAAGAGCAGTGACTCTCTGGTGCTGAACTGGCTGTGTATTAGAATTTGTTTATTTTACTACAGTTGAATAAATATTGATTTAATAATTCCATATCTTGCCACATAATTAACAACTATTCCAACTTTCTGTTCAGTATCAAAAATAACTCAGTTGACTGTTGGAACTGTAACAGTTAATGAAGCATGACTTTTCAGGGAGCAGATATGCCACAATGTTAACAAATACAAGCTTACACTGACCGTTTGCATAATGCAAAATGTGAAGGACTGAGGTGCCAAAATATAAAGAAAGTATAAGTGGAGTGGCAAAATTCATGAAAATTGTTTTGTTTTTTTTTTTTTTTCTTTTTTACAATATCAATAATTTTTTTGACAGAACTATACTGAACATGGTTCATATATCACTCACATGTCAAATAATGTTTGTGATTTGTTATATATTTTTGTTTTGTCAAAAGAAAACTCAAAAAAAGGAGATTTTGGCAGTAATGTTTTCAGTTTTAATAAGTGACGTCTGCTGCCAAAATGTATAACAAATCACTGAAAATTATGTGACACGTTGCATCAGTTGCTTGCTTGGTTGACTCAATGAGTTATTTTAACAGTTGTGTCTAATTTCAGAAGAATATTTTTAGGGTTTTGTCTCCCATAATGAAATCATCGTGGATTATTTTCTGATTTACTTCTACATTAGCTGTCACACACAATGTCTCAGGTTTGGTTAGGTTTTGACGAGAGTGAAGTGATTAATGCTGTGTTTGTATTTTAAAAATTACAAGTAATTACAGATGAAGAAAATGGATAAATATTTGTTCCTGATTGGCTCAGACAGGACTGCAGCATTGATGGGGTGACGGTGTGTTTTCTGTTGCCGGGCTGTCACAGAGTCTTCAGTGCCCTTGAGGGTCTGGTAACCTGTGTTTATGTGTATTTTAGCAAACACAGTCAATGAATGTGGGCGTCTGTGTCAATGCACCTTTTGTATATGTGAATGCTTTGATAAGCTTTGAGACACACTGGGGAGCCTCTCTTCCCTCTGTCCCTCACTCTGGCAGTAAAAGCTGATTAGAGGCTCAGCTCGTCTCGCCACGTTGGAACGTTTTTCCTGATAGAGGAAACGTGCCTCATCTGAGCTGTCAGAATGCCATCGAGTGACGCGCAGCCATTTCCTGGGGGAGACACAAGTGCAGTAACATTACACAATGTGCCTGCTGAGGCTGTATGTGTTTTCGAATGTGTTCCTGTTTTTGTCACAAAGATAGAAAAATGAGGAAGTCTCAGGTGATTCAAGTCTTCAGTTGTTTGAAACAAGCGTAAAGAGTAAAGAAGGGATTTACAGTATGGTTTTGCATGTTGTGTCTAGTTGTAGATGCTTCCAATGGAGGAACTGATTGGTGTATGTAGTTCAGTGTGGGATTTTTTGTGATAGCGCAATCACTGTAAGCAAAACGTTTCTATATTCTGCCCTCAGTAAATTATCACTAAAAAATCTGCAATCAGTCCACAAGGCAGCTGCTCTGCTTTTAACTGGAACCATCAGAAGAGAACACATTACCCCAATTTCAGCACTCCTTCATTGGCTGTTCAAAAAATACAGTTCAAAATTCTATTAATCATTTACAAGGTGTTTAATAGATTAGCTCCAAGCAATATTTCTGACCTGCTAAGCCCATCTCGCAGTTCCTGAGTCAAGGATGACTATGCATTTGCTGTCATGGCACCTAAACTGTAGGATAAATTGCAGTTTACAATCTGCACACATACCTCTGTTTTTTCGTATAAATGTCAGCTGAAAACACACATTTTAAAACTAGATTTTAGCTGACCTGTATGATTTTATGTCTAATGGACCATTTTATTTATTATTTCTATGTCATGTGTATTATGTTTATTGCATCACGTGTTCTTAATTAAAGCATTTGTAATTGTTAAGAAAAAGTGCTATAAAAATAATGGTATTATTAAAAGGTTTGCAGGGGAAATTGTTGTGCTCCAGTCATGCCGAGGACCTCAGCCTGTCTTATCTATAGTAATACCAACATATTTGTGCGCGTGTGTGTTTGCAAGAGTCAGAATGTGCTCTTCCATGTGTGAAAGTTTGACTTCCCACCTGGGATGTCATGCATCACAACTTCACAAAACTTCCATAAGTTAACAGCATTAAAGTCTCTGTGGAGTTTGTTCTGTTCCACCAAACACTGGAAGTCTTTACTTAAGATTTTGTCTTTCCTACTGAGGCATACTTTCTTTTTAACAAAATAACTTATTGTTTCTTAAGAGAGAATAGTTTCCATTTTTATCTTTCTAACATTTGCAACTGTAAGAAATGTAATTGTTTACTGCTCTACCCTTATATACTGTAGTGTTATTTTGTTTGTTTGTTTGGTTGGTTATGGTTATCATTTATCTATTAAATATTTTTTTTTAAATGTTCAGCCAATTGGCGAAAGTGACTTTATACAAATAAAGGCAAGATTTGACTATAAGCTCTGTAGTATTTGCAGAAGAAAAGCTAAAGAAAAAGTGATGTAGTGGTGGGCCATTAAATTACAACTAACAAAAGGGAAGTGCTGCTTGGCACAAAGTCACAATAATTGTTGGAGAAAGTGGTTGGTTGCTTATTGAAATGTTTTGCTACTTGCAAGTTTGTGATTGCTGACAGTGAGAGGTGGCAGAGGCAGTGCCTAGCAATTTCTTCAGTTCAATGGGTCTTTACTATAAATCATACTAAAGTTGTATCTTCTATTCATGGACGAAGTTTAGTTTTTGTGTCATGTTTCTGCATGTGTGTGCTTTTGTATATCTGCCCCTTAATCCTATAACTACGCAGTCAATAAGTGATAGGATAATGACACTTTTCTGCTGTGTTGAAATCTTTTGGTTCTTTTGCAATAAAACAATAATTATGGGGTTGAAGTACTACCTTTCATTCAAGGATGTTTACATCCAAATCAAATAAACAGTATAAGAGTTGAAGCCCTTTTTATGCAATGTCCCCCAATTTTGTTAAGCCAAACATTGAGCTGGACAAAATACATGTCACTGTCATAATATTTACAGATTTCATTTTACATGTTTTAAACCAATCAAATAGAATTCAAGCACCCTTGCAATTTTAAACATCATCAGCTTTGATGTTCAATGCATTCAAGCAGTTATTGTTGAACCCGGTTTCTCACAACCACCTTCAAGAATGCCTCAGTCCATACCACAATATGCCAAGTCTGCATGTCTTGCATTCAGGTCTATTGAGGCTGAAATTGGTCTTCCTTGATCTGTTTGAGTTTTGTTTTAATTGGGAATTCTCAAGACTTTTATCTGCAAACACACGAAACAAATGAAACCTGAACAAATGAAGTGACATTAATTGAGTGTACAGAATCCCCTCCAGTTCAGAGAAAACTTCCCTCATGACATTCATAATTTCCTGTTAAAGCCTCAAAGAAAATTTATTTTAAGAACCTTAACCTTATGGTGTAAGTCATGACACCCGAGGGGCACTTGTCAATGAGGTCAAATCACATTCAAGTCACAATTACATCTCAGGTCTCCCTGAGCCAAAGAGGATTGGTCTGGGCTTTAAAAATCCTCCATCATTTATTTCCAGCACTTATAGGCGTCTGATATAAATATCAGATTAACTAAAATGTTAAATCCTTTGAGAGTATTAGCAGATCTTCTCGGTACACCACAAGAGGGCAACTAAGACCAGGATTGTAGAGATAAACCAATGATTGCTCAGCTTACGTTCAGCCCGTGACCCTGTGATCACCAATCCCAAGAGATCTGAGGCACTCTGATGCACGTTAAAAGTCCTTTATTAAAGCGTGAGGAACCACTGCATTTGGACTCAGGAGACTCTTTGTCAGGGCAACTAAAAGACATTGGTCCCTCATGCTTTAATAAAGGACTTTTAACTCACATCAGAGTGCCTCTGAGCTCTTGGGACTGCTGTCCACAGGGTTGTGAACTTAATGTAAGCTGAGCAATCATTGTGTTATGTCTCACTGTCATATCCTGAGCACCTGATTGGATGAAGATTACCCACCCCTTTTTAAGACCCACTTTTGCACTCTGCTTTGTTTTTAGCCAGACTGGCAGCACGGCTCAAGGGATCGCAACGTCGGTTGGTTGATCGATTGCCCACTTTGATCTAGACTGAAATATCCCAACAACTATCAGATAGATTGCCATGAAATTTACTACAGACATCCTTGTTCCCCAGACAATGAATCCTTCTGACTTTAATGATCCCCTGACTTTTTCACAAGCACCACCACAAACTTCACATTTGTGGTTTTGAGTGAAATGTCTCAAGAATTATTGGATGGATTGCCTGAATCCATCATCAGGTGAAAATCGTAATTTGTCCAATACTTAGGTTTATGATTAAATACTTGCAAAACTAATGACATTCCCATCAGCCTATGTTGTGTTATTGGCAAATGTTGCATGCTGACACACTAAACTAACATGAACACAGTAAACCTGGGGACCTGTTTAACACGTGGATGTATGGATGTATTATGGATACTGGGCTCCAGAATGGGTTCCATTCATATGAATTAAAATAGTTCACAGAGCACATAAGTCAAACACCTTTAGCATTTTGCATTGTGTGGAACATCGCACATACACATTTCGCTGGCCCACATATTCCCACTCAGTCTGTAGACTTTACATCAAGATGATGTCACACAACAAACAAGAAGTGGCTTTTCTAGGCTCTGGGTGAATTTTGCAGATTTAAAACCTACAGGGATTAAAAATGCATAATATAGAGAGCAACAGTTAATCTTGTTTGCCATTCAAGGTGTCTGTTGGCAGTTTTGCAAACTTTTATAATGTTAGCCTATGTGGACAATGCTTTTTGGGCCACAAGGAATTTTTTTTTTTTTTTTTTTTTTTTGCAGTACTGCAGTCGGCTACTGGGACAAATTGGCATCAAGACTGAGGCACTGTGCCATATCCAGCTCCACTAGTACATCCATGGATTAACATCAGCATGTTTGCATGATAGCATGCTGATGTTAGCATTTGGCTCAAAGCACCGCTTTGCCTAAATACAGCCTCACAGCCACTAGAGTGGTTAGTGGCAGTCTTGTTTTTCTTTTTAAGAGTAGGACTGATGGTCCTCTTGTAGCAGTTGTTGCCTAATTAGAGCATTAATGGTTATTGTTTTATCCTTTATTCAATTTGTTTAAATGAGCAAATATAAAATTAAGCAGTATTTTTTTTAACATTAGGCCATAAAGAGAACAGTTGCAGTCCTTTTCAGTATACACACAACACCCATTGGAGTCCCACATTACTTAGAGTGCTTAAATTTTCTAAGCATTTACAAACAACACCTGCTCTAAATGCCGGCAATACATTTCAACCTGGCTCCCCCAGCCTGTGAGCTGTGTGGTCTGCACGGCTCATTGGCTTTATGATGATTACATTTTCTGAGATAACCTTTTCTTGCTTTCCACAGATGTCAGTAATTTGGGGGGCAGTTTTGTCACAACTGCTCATTTCTGGTATTAGTCAGGGCCCTTTGGTATCCAGCATCATCAGGAATCAGTGATGGGTATGTGTGAATGAAGTCAGCTCTCATCAAATTTGATGCTGATCTCTGTTTAAAGGTTAGACAACAGCAAAATATAATGTATATTAATTATCTGGAGGTCCTCCTGATTGTGTCTGGGTGCACATACATACAGTATATTCCATGTTACATTTGAATTTATTTCCTTTTTATGTTAAACACTTTTTGTTTCCTCTAATATCTTTTTTGCTTTGTGATTCTCTCTCCCACTGTATTTTCCCTTTGTCCTAAAAATGGTATAAGTTGCTTCCTAATCACCTATCCTCTCATGCATATTTTATGCAATGTTCTCATTCACATTTGAAAAGAGGCTAATTTGCAGCATAAATATTTGATATGGACCTTTTATATTCCCACCTCCCACATTTCAATTAACTGTAAAATGTATCTTTGGGCTCACAATTTACAGCTTAGCTAGCCACCATGGAAACTATTCCCTTCATTACCTTTATGTTTGTTATGCTTCCATAAAAGTAGGCAACACAAAGCATCAGTAAGATTGCATTTCCGATTGATTAACCTTTGAAAGCCTATTTGAGCCATCCCTGTTGACGGCGTTAAGCACACTTCACAGACCATGAGCAGACTTTGAATGTCTGATGATGCTTAGACAAGTGGTCACAGCTTTATATGTTGTGAGGTGCCTTCACATCTTATGGTGCTACCTGTGTCAGTTTCACTGTAAGACCAAAGGCGCAGGAGGCCACAGCACCTCATCAATCAAACTGGGAGTAATCAGACACATATCGCTGCAAATCGCCCAGGAGGATGGGAATCAATGTAAAGCAAAATTAACCCAGGGACAGAATTGACAAAGATGAAACAACTGGTACACGATTGGATATGAATTCCAATTATGATAAATGTCATGGCTCAAGGCACAAGGGCTTGTTTGTTGGCACTGGATTCTTTGAAGGACGCCAAGTGGAACTGTTCTGCATGGGCTGATATGGAATATGGAGTGGTCTCATGGCCAAGAAGACATAAAAAGTATTCATGTTCACCTTGTAAATTGGGTCCCGACTTTGTTCCTCAGAGCACCTATTAAGACCCAGAGGGTAGACCCAGTATACCGTAGGTCATACTGCGTGAAGTGACATGAAAAAAGTACACAGAGGCACTTTTAATAAAGCAGAGCCAAAATCTGTTTGTTTCATCAATGACAGACATGTTTCTCCTGACGTTCACAAATCAAGAGTGTTTAAGGACAGGTGACATAAATCAGCCTCACCAGGATGTACAAAACAATACATGTATAACCACTGGTAAAGGGAAACAGTATTGTTTCACTGGGTGGCTGGACACTTACACTACAAATCCAATTTGTGGATGTGTTGAGATGCTGAAACATGTCCAGCGATAACTAATGAAATAAGCAAACAGTCAATTCTTCATAATGAATTTATCTCATTTTAGCCCTGGTGCACATACATTTTCCTATCACCATAGTTGTTGTGTGTAGGACTCTATGCACCAAAAAAACAAAGTGCAAGGTGTAAATTGCCAGATTAGCATACTGCATTCTGAGGCTCGATCTGGACTGGTCCTTACCACAAAAACCATTGAGATGCCTGAAAAAACCTATTTTCATGTTTACCTATAAGGAAATGTCGTGGCCTCACAAAAAATAAAGTTGTGCATGATGTATCTTATTAGATCTTTCGCTAACTTCAAGGTGGCACTAATCAGTACTGACTTATTTTTATATTAACAATGGATCAAATGAAATGGGTCACCCACAGAGAATTAGCACCTGGCTTCTCAGCTCCCCTGAGGCCTATGGAGTTTTATAGCATCTTTCAGCTGATTGTTTGATTTCTGTGGCCAGTAACTTCACTGTTTTGGTTCAGTCTTGCTTATTTCATCAACCCTGTTTACAACAGTGGCAAAAAAGTTCTGCTAAACCCACCATACGCTACCTGCTCATCACCAAACAGCTCACAAACAAAGTGAAAAACTAGCTGGTGAACATAGTCAAGCATTTAGCAGCTAAGGAGCCAAATATTTCTGGTAGGAATTGGTGGAAAGCAAAACAGAGCTAAAAGGAGAATGGATATTGGACTTACATCAGGCAAGTGGACAGAAACAGGACTCCAAATGAATGCTAATGTTGCTACTAGTCTACTGGATATGTAAATAGAAAACAGTGATAATAAGTTCAACAGAGCAACTTAATAAGGCGATAATATGTTGATGTTGTGTTACAGCTGCAACCAAGTGGCCCAAAAATCAATGGATGCAGGTTTAACAAAGCAGTTCTTGTGCCTAAAACTGACTAAACCTTAACTATAGAGACAGCAGATTGGTCATATGAATTCTCTTTTTTAATGGTCATAAAGGTCTTGGAAGGCACTGACAATCAACCTATCGTCTTGACAACAGGGGCACCAGATCAAAAAATGCTCATATGGGTCACTGTGGAAAGCAATCTTTCCTTTTTGTGATTTGTGATATATTATTTTAATGTATTTAAACATATATTCATATATTTTAGACATGACTATTTATATTCCAAACAATTTGCACAAAAATGTTTCCGACTAGAATTTCATTATTTTAGGTCCTCGAATTCTCAAATTAGCATTTAGACCATTGTGAGATTATTGCAGAACCCAGAATGTTATATATTCCCTTCTGATAATGAATAAATGATTCATCATTAATAAGACATGATAATCATTTATGATATTCTTGAAAAAGTCAAGATCAGTATAACCCCAGCATGCAATATGTCAAAATTTCCGCAAAGCTAACCAGAAGCTTTGACAGGCATCTAAAGCTTGAATAGAACCAAGCCATCCTCTCTATCTGTGACAAGCCACTGAACCCAGACCAGTTTAACTGATCCTTTCTAGAGCTGAGTTCTGCCATGCTCTTATCTGAAGGAGTGTGATGATGTGACTGTGTCATGATAATGAAGTTAGGGCCACAGAAGCCTGTCTCAGTGACTGAGTGATCGCCTGAGGGCTTCTGCCACCACCCTCATTCATCATAGTGATGATAGTTTTCTCTCCCTTTTTTTTTCCTTCTCTCTCTCTCTCCCTCTCTCTCTCTTTCTCTCTGTTGCTCTCTGTCTCTCCATCCATCTCTCTCTTTCTCCATTCCCAGTCCCCACATTTGCATTTGTACCCTTTCAGCTGTTCATTAACACTTGATGAATGCTGCTGTGTAAAAAGGTTTCCTTAAAGTCATTTGGTTTGTGAGTCATGAATATTTCCTGCACCCCCGCATACCCATCACACGCTCTTTTCCTAGCTACACGGTTGCAACATGGTTTCTAATGCAGGTCATCTGTCAGACACTTCTTATTTTCCGTTACCTCTGTAGATGTGACACGGTCCTGGGCACCAGTACCTCCCTTCACCCCCAAGCGACCTGGAACCTTTGAATATGGGCAGAGCTGGGCAATTGGTGTGGACTGACATCACATCACTGTAATGTCTCTTTCTTCCTATCTCCCATTATCATTTCTGCTCACTCACTTTTTTTTTCGTCTGCCATTCTTTTTCAGTCTCTTCCACTGTCATGTCTTTCCCTCACTTTTTTTTAACCTCTTGCTGCTCTTTCTCCTCATCTGGCCTGATTTTGCACTTTGCAGCAGCCATTAGTCTAAAGTACCATCTCTCATGCATTAACCATTGGGCCATATTGGCTCCCATTAGATCTGCCATCTCTCATAGAGGAAGAGCTGAGGTGTTTGAACACAGACTGAGTGCAGAGGGCTGATGCTTTTACAACAGTCCCAAGAAGGCAAACCATCTTGTGCTTATTAACATCCAGCTCAGTCATACCTTAAGCAAAAGTTAAAACGAGAGATTTTATATTAGCAGTGAAAGACGAACAAGATGAAACACACACTTTTATGAGCTTAACGACTCATACGCTAATTGTGATTGGTTGATTTACTGCGCCGCTGCCAGATGGAATGTTGATTGAAAGGCCGAGGCCTTTTGATGATGGAAACATGAATGTTAAAACATAATCACATCGAAAAACGACCTTTACCACCCTTCTACACCTGTTGGCTCGCTCATTAGCAAAGTGTTTTGATGTTTTACTTTGTGTAAATAATTTAAATCTTTATTCAAGCCATATCTACTCGCACTGCCAGTAAAATATTAGCAGATAGAGGCAAATGTTAACTTTTCTTATCTGCAGTGTGTGGGTTTATCGCATAGCTTTGAAAGATGCAACCTCTGAAATATCTATGGATATCTAACACAGACTGTATGTTCAAAGGAAAGGCTAGCTCTGCAGCCTTAATACTGAACTTAACTTCTAACATTGTAAAATAAACAGTCTTGGATTTTAGCAGGAATTTGTCAGGTTTGTAAATACTGATGGGCAGAATGAGGTAAAACATGTGAAACATAGTCTGTGCTCTTTGTACTATTCATGGCATCTGACATCTGACAATTAGAGCTCCATTCTGCCATTCTGCTCCTGCTGATTACATTTGCAGCAGGTATCAATTAGACCTGATAAAGGATAAATGTGACACAGTTGTTATGAAATTAAGTCCAGGTGAGGGCCTATGTTTTACTGAACTAGTGCATTGCAATTAGCCTACTCATTTAAATCATTTGTTGAAACACTGGCTTTTTCAAATGTTGTGTTTGTGTTTTCTCTCAGTCAGATGGCACTCGTTGGTCACATCTAATAAAACCTTTCACTGTGTGGATCTGTTGTATGTGCTTTCAAACCAGGTAGTTTCAAATAGAATAACTGGCTCTATGAGGGAAGCATAATTTAATAACTGTTGGCAGCATATGACTTAGGTTAAGAATTGACCATTCACTAAACCATGGTGACTGAAAACATCAGGAATCGGAATTGGGCACTGCAGGTCTGTCAAGCTTTTGGATAGCTCCACATGTTGAAGCGGTGTGCATGGGGCTGTGCAAGTAATACTCAGTATTTAAAGAGTTTGGAGAGTCATATCTTTTGTTTTTTTAGCCTTTCCTTAAGCCAAAAACACTAGAACAAAAATGTAAGTAATTAATTAAACACTGTGTTTATCTACTCTAATGTAAGCTGCATGCCTGGCTAACTATCTTAACTAGCTAATCTAACATGTCATTAGCTAACTACATGAGTTACAGGTTGCATTTGAAAAATACCTGCCAAGAACATCCACCCTTTGTTAATTAACCAGTTAAAATGTACAAAAAAGCTGATACAACACATTTTGTTGACACTGTAGATGCTGCATTTTCCTATTCCATTCCTTGAAGAAAAGTTGGGTGCAGTATCTGCATTTTTTAGGTACTATGTAGATTCTTTAACAGATTTTTGTTAGAATTATCAGCTTAAAAAAAGGCATGACAAGAGTGCTTTACCACCTTTCTTTCTGTTTACCAGTTTGCAGGCAAACTTGATAATGTTAAATTGTTTTTTCTCAACTTCACTGCCTCTGTAGTTACTGCTCTCTGACTTTGTATGGCAGTATAACAAGAGCCATCAATCTGTTTGTCTATTAAACCATAATACAAAGTTCTTTCTTACATACACGAGTACCTCAGCATTTAAAACCATGTATAATATTCCAGTGATATACAGCAGGTACTTAACAGGGAAATAACTGGAAGTGTGACTCTAGGCTTTAACATATTCAAAATTATTTTACAAAGTCATAAAAAATGTACCAGCTTTTAGTTTTCATTGACAACTCAGTTTGTGTGTCTAATCCAGATGTTCCACACTAGAGACTTGCCAGCTGGATGTGGCATAACAGGTAGTTACACATCAGCCAAAAATGCACAGTCATTGGAATATAAAAACTATGAGGAACACCACACCCACAGTACAATACTTACTTTACTTGTAGCCCAAGTGTGAGTACCACACTCACCAGAATACCAGAGTAAATACTGTCCTACTGTAAGTACTGTAAGTTTACCAGCTTACTCTCTTTAAACTAAAGGTTTATAACTTGTATTGTAGCATATGTACTGTGATTCTACATGCCATGTCATTTTTATTTTAATAGGGAGGTATAATGTACATTTCTAGGTCTATATTTTCATTCTGGGGCTCTACTGGAATATATTTGCATGATCAGCCAATCAGTTCATCCTCTGAAACAGGCCGTTTTAGCGTATTAGTCTTTTTAAGGCCCCCCTCCCGATGGGCACACTGATTGGCCAGCTTCCCTCTGCAGACTTCTGGCAGTTCCAGAGGCTCCATTAGGATTTTTATCTTCTTTTTCTCGTTCTTTATTCAAAATGAAAACTTCTCAAATATATTCATACATGTTCAAGCCCGAATCTGAATCCGAAATATTTGAGTGGACAATGTGAACAACCTTAGCAACAAATGCTTCAGAACAGACAAACATTCGTGGGCATGCGTGGACAATTTAACGTCATCACGAGGAAGTAAAGGTAACATTGCAAACGAAGCATTCAGGGTAGACTGAAGCCCTAACTTTTGACTTGCAGGGAGAATTTTACATATGTTCACCTTAACTTTTGGAACTTTGTTTAGCATAGACATCCAACCTCATAACAGTTGAACATAACAGAATCACATAAAGAATGATATATACATTACTAATAATTCTAATCATCATCTGCAAATTTGTAATTCATATTTAAGTTCATTACCCATATTCAGACACTCTTTACACCTTGAGCTCAATCAGAAGACATCAAAAGTCTTTGTGACATTTACACAATGTCTGATAAACTATTTATGATAAACCATAAAAGAACAACAATGATATAGTCTTAAAGGATAAACCAGACAAACAAAGAAATAGAGACATCAAGTAAGAAATAGAAGAGGATTGACTCGACTAAGGCTGCAGTGTAGGTGTTGTGTAGTTACAGGATTTTCTGCAGTGACTGCCTCAGTTAGTGTGTTGGATTAAGCACACTGAGCTCTGTAAGACCACAAACCCTGCAGCCAGCAAATAGGAACACACTGGGATACAAGCTATTGTTGTAACTAAAAAAGACAGCTTTGACATTCTTTGGTCAACTTTGAATTCCTGCTTCATCAAAACATTTTAAAGTTAAATCAGTTTGCAGAAACATTGCAGAGCCCTAACAGCATCTTTTTTTGTGTGAAATAAATGGGGGATATGGAATGATGTCTCTATTTTGAGCTCTAGATGCACCGCCTTGCTTGCAAGGAGAATATTTGTTTTCCCTTTGCTACTAAAACAGTCTCTTTGAATCCCCACAGGACTCAGAGGCCTCCACTCTTCTGCCCTTGATATTGATGCAATTTGATGTTCACATCTGTGTATCTGTAAGGCATTTTTTTCTCTAGCTGGTTTCTTCCAGCACAATATACACTTCAGTTTCACTGCTGGAAAGATGATATAATTGGCCCGAATACAGTTATGGCTGCATGTTTTTGCTACAGCCAATCAGGCATCGTTAACTAACAGAGAGCTTTCTGTGTGATGGTGTGTCTTAATACTTGTTTTCTGTCCTTCCATGCTTATGCAGAGGATCAAGTTTCTATGTAATCATAAAGTGCACCTATACAAGTACATGTTGTCCAAGTCAGAGTTACTATTAACCCACGGGCAAATGGAGAAAAAGAAGGAAGAGTTTAGATGCTACATTGAGGTTTATAGCATAACAGGCAGCCAATCAAAAACATGTAGGATCCAGAGTCTGTTTGGTTTTGATTGGCTGACATTGTATGGTGGTCAGTTGGAGCATAACACAGCTTCTTTCTATATCTGTTTATTTGAAAAACAACAACCATGCTACCAGCTCAGTGCAACATTCACACCCACTTCACACAATGATTGGTCAGCTGTGCGGAGGTGAGAAAGTTGTCAGGGGTTTAACTTGTCTCTAGTATGCATTTTACATTCATGACATAACCATTTCAGTCACTTTTAATGTGAACAGCTGTGTGCAACTGTAAACACTGGATTTCAGATGTGGTCAGACAATCATACAAACCAGTTCATAAATTGACTTTAACATGTTCACAATGAAAATTCTAACATGCTGATGTTTGGCAGGTATAATGTTTACCATATTCACCAATTTATACTCCTTAGGTAAGGTAAATTATGTATGTGTAAGTGTAGCTGCTCACAAAATATACAAAATAACGTAATCTAACCATGTACCTAAATTAATCAAATAATAAAATGTTAATGTTGTTTTCACCCTGTCATCAAAAAAAATAAAAAATAAGTCTTAGGTGATTAAGAATTTTAGACCTTCAAACTTTGATTCAATAAAGAAGACAGTAATTCTCTGTAATGTACTGTATTTAGGGTGGAGTCTGTCTACACAGTGGAGGCCAAGCAAACATCCTGGACATGTTTCCAGTCCATTGGAGAGCAAACACACAGTGACGCAGACAGCCAACAGCTGAGGGAGGTAATTTAACCATTTAGTGCCTGAATGTCAAAGAAGAAGAGAAAGAAATAGTGACAAAATAGTGGGCTGGAAAGAGCAGATACCTGTTTTTATTCCCATGGCTGCAGTTTCTGGTTTTTAATGACAGATTTTCTTAAAGTCACTAATATCATATCAGTATATAGTCATGCATATGTGTGTGGTAAATATTGCGTGTATGTGGGGGCTGAAGAAACGTTTCAGAAAAGTCATCAAGAGGCGGTGATACATACTACACTTTTCAATAAATGTGATTACATTAAAGCTGGAATGTGGGACTTTTGTCTCCCCCTTCTGGCAGTGAGAGTAATTACAAAAACACTGCTGACACATGCTTACATCATTGGCTCCACCATAGTTTACTCTGTCACTACTGTTGTGGCTGTAAAACAGTGGATAAATTGTCCTGAGCATCACACAACCACCGCGAAACGACTCGTTTCACTATAAGAATTTGAAAAAACTCAAGTTTCAGTTTGATTTTAAACATGGCACATGGTTTTTGTAGTTTTGGCCAACATTGCCAGCAGTTTGTTGTCATTTTATACTGGTGGCTTCTCCTTGCAGACAGCCTGGCTACCTCTTTGTTTTTTTGATTAATTTTACTGCATATTTGCTCTTGTGCAGAAACAGTATTAAGCTTTAACATTAGAAAATTTTTGTTATTTTATTGTGGTCAGCAATTCCAGCTGACTCCTTTTATATTAATTTATTACAATTTTATTACAATTTCACCCGGTCTCTTATTGTGTCATACGAGCTGTTGATCTATATTTCAACTTGAAGCCGCATATCTCTGTCATTACAACCTTATCTTCTACATCCATTTTACACCAAAGGTATTAAAAGTTTGCTCCTCAGTGCCTTAATTCTGCAATATTTTTGGGACATGGGAGGTAATCTGACTGATGTCTGACTGAACCCAGTACAAAACAGGCTGTGAACTGAACCTTGTTCCCTCCTTCTGAGCAGTGCCAGTGTGAGCTGCTGAGTCCCTGTGATGCTCTACAAACATATTGGATTTTGTTGATGAGCATCAGGGCCTCTAATGAAAATTAGATAGTCCCTGAAGTGTTTATAGTCCTGGAAAAGAATTAAATCTTATCCCAATAATTCTCTCTTGTTCTGTCTCTCTGTTTTGAGGAAGAGGGGGAGAAGCTGATTAAAGAGACAAAGAAATTTCTGTCTTGACGACAATGGAGCTCATCTAATCTAAAACTAATCCCTTTCATTCTCTCCCTCAGAGACCCAACCCCCCTTACTGACCCATCACTCCCTCTTCCTCCCATCACTCGACCCTCCCTTCCCTTTTGCTCTCCCTCTTACCTCTTCAGTTTTAATACCAATTCTCAGAGGCCTGACTGTGCATATAACCCTCCATGGCTTCATAAGCCCCTGATAAGTAGTCTGTCTTCTCTCCCCAAGGACCCGGGGTTTGAGTTTCTCTTTCTGACCCCTCTTTGAGATCCAGGTTTCTTCCCTGTGGAGAAGCCAAGCCCAAAGCTCTCATCTGGTGACCCGTCCGAGAGAGACGCTCAGAGCTGACAGGATCAAAAGACGAGGCATTGAGCTCAGGGAATAGAAATCTCTGTACATGTTCAGACTGGAGACGAGGAATGAGACTCGCCAGCTTTTCATGGAAGTTTTTTTATTTTATTCTCTCTCTCTCTCTCTCTCTGTCTCTCTCTCTCTCTCTCTCTCTCTCTCTCTCTCTCTCGGTCAGTGATTGTTACTGTATACATGTCTAGTCGGATGTGATGCTGCATACAAATGTATTCAAGCTCTCTGTGGCTTTGTGTTTTTTCTTTGCTGACGTTCCCTGGCAGAGGTGTGATGTGCTGACCGCAAGATGTTAGTAGGTAGATGTAAACAGAGGCACTGAACCAGAAAGAGAAGTGGACGTGTTTTCCCACAAGACAACACAACTAATCACACGATATTGTAGACGGGTTCCATCAGACCCCACAGCAGGGGGCTGGTGTCAGAGGAATTACACTGGTTTGACAAAGACTGTGCACTTGGGAGGTTGAAGCCAATGCGACACTTTCTGCTTCTAATTTTCACAACTGTTATCTGTGTTGAAGGGGTCAGTTTACCCAAATTAGAAAAAGACAAGGCTGTTCTTCCTAGAAAAAAGACAGCATCAGTGGTTTCAACAAAAACACCATATGTTTACGTTCAAGTGACAAAGGTCTCTATTTGGCCATAGGAATTATTAATCTTGTCTGCTTGGAGCAAAGGAGGAAAGTACGCAAAGTGAGAAGATCAGGGTGGGTCATCAAAACAGTGGACTTTGGTGGAGATCACTGGCAGTTGATTTCTTGTAACCTTGACCATGATTGTTCCCCAGCCTTAACTGAGTAGTAATTTTAACCCCACCATCATTCATTTTTCTTAACCTAAACAAACCTTAACTTTTGTGGTGTGAGTGTATAGACTGTACATAAAGATGGATGTACCAAGGTGTGACATCACCCATTGGTTTGCATTGGAGCCAGTTTGTAGCCCAGAATCGCTGCTTATGGTTGGCACCATCTTTTCTGTTTGGAGCCAGGACCTTCCAAATAAGGAGTGCGGGGTGTTGTCTTTCATGCTTTAGAAACACGTCCTGCTACCTCAGACCCAAGCTAACGCTAGCTTACTGGGAACACCAAGCAGTGCACACTTGGGTTAACGTTAGCTACTGCAGCAAAATTGTGCTAACAGGGCAGGTATTGTGATCAATTAACATTAAACTTAGTGAAATATTGCAACAATGGTCTGACTATCCCTGAGTCTCAGAGTCGGGGAGAGAAGCAGGTGAACAAACCTTCAATCACAGCTGTCAATCAATGCCCACAGGGCAGATATCAAAGCCTATGACACATCTACAAATCTTATTAATGGAACAATAATTTCCAAAATGACCACCAGCACACTTATTAACAATGCAACTCTCCTACAACCCATTCACCTCCAGTTTCATCCAAACCAGCGTCAATGGGTCCTTCCACTGAGCTCATCAGAAGTCCTGCTCCACATCACATCCATCCGGATCTTCAGCCACTGCTCTTCACCCCCTCACCACCACCAGCAGTGTCAAGACTCCATCAGGGGATATACCTGTTCAGCTCATGACATGATCCATGGGCACAAATTTGGGTATGGACGGTACCAGTGTCCCTACCAGTGTCAAATTGTTGCTGAATTGTCCTTACCAACATTTTTACCCATCTCACACAATCTTGCCATTTTAACTACCCATAATGTTACTGATAAGATCTCTGCAGTCGCCAGGTATGTTTTCTGCAAGAAGTGGGTTATTATGATCAAGAGTGAAACAGCAAGATATGGGGGATAGCCGACTTGATGATCTGGCAACCCTCAAATTCAAGCTGACTTGTGTTATTGACCAGCTGCAGCCAAGCAGCAGTAGTAGCAGAGTCAGTGATGAATGAACAGTGGTTAAACTGAAGTGGTTAGTATTATAGTTCAAATGTTATAGACAAAATAATTTAAAATGTCTTCACTGGACAAAAGTAACATCATATTTAAATTTTAGGCATTAGGTGCTTGTTAGCTCTGACATGTCGATTAATTAAAGACATCTATTACTATAATTCCTCCCAAAGCAAATTAACACATTAGGTCCTTTTTAAAGAACTGAAGTGTAAATAACAGCTGAGCTTATTTCATAAGAATGTTCTGTATTTATCTCATTTGACATTATTAGGATACATATTTATAAAACCCCACCCCTCCTCTTTTCAAAGAGTGGATGAGTAATTATTGTATATGGGTCATAATAACATGGATTATTTATAAGGTAAATTAGCTGCAGCTTGTCCAACTGATTTGTTTGTGAATCTGTAGGCATCATGTTATGAAAATCCTGTCAGCAGCAGCCTGAGCAGCACAGACACACAGACAGGTGAGCTGCAGCCTCTCTGGTAAGCTCTGATATCATAGTAAAAGATGGAGCCATAAGTGATATAAATAAAATTGATTGATTGATTGATTGATTGAAGTTCAGGAGTCAAATGAAAAATAATACAAGTAGAAATTTCTGAGATGATTTAAAGATATCAACAAACTGAAAGAAGCACAGAGCTGCAGAATCTCAGGTGAAGTCTGAAAACCTTACAGCAGAGTTGGGTCAAACAGAGAATCACATCACCTACAGGTGTCTATACATTTATTCTGTTATTGCAGTTATTGTGAACATCAATCATATGTCAATTTTAAATATTAATATATACATACATATTCAATAAAGTAAACTTTTTACAGAGTCAGGCAAGTGCTGTCTGATAACTAAAAAATGTCCCTACCAAAGTTAAAACCAAATCTACGCCCTTGACATGATCTCCCCCTAAACATGATGATGTCACAATGGGGTCTAATCGCCAAAGACTACTCACATATTTCAAGTTTCTCTATTGTGCACGCTATGTCAAATAAATTAATTTAATTACCTTTTAAGCCTATCTTTCAATCATCTGAGTCTCTTCTGATTGAGATGATTTCCAGTTGTAGAGACAGAAAACACTTACCTGTATCGTTTAAAATTGCAATTACAAACAACATATTATGTTGTTTAATTTTGAGGCCTTGTTAAAAAAAAAAAACATTTATTCAATTGCCTCTATAGTGGTATATAGCCATGTGGATGGCCTGGGCTTTATGTGTCCAGATTTGAAGACAAACAACACTGGTGTTTTTTTTGCCTTTCTCTAAGCCCTAAAAAATAACATTTACATTACAATAATTTACATTACGTCACAAACATTACAAATAATTGTCAGGAAACAATCCTCCAACGAATCCACAGAGCTCAGTGTGTAAATATCCAGGACACCTGCAGCACTGCAGCAGGTAACATGTTTAATTCTTTCTAAACTTAAAAATTCTCCACATGGTTGTATGATATCTTGTGTTCCTGAAATTTGGAAAAATTAAATTTGGATTAAAGGGATTCTAAATTAACTTCTACTCCCACTGAAAACTCATAATCCTCTTTTTTAGGTCTGTCACTTGGCAAGATCTAACTGTGTGAAACCAGTCATTTTAGATTATGAATAAAAAGTCTTAATGGGGCCTGGAGACTTGTTTTCTTCCTTTCCTTTATTCTTCTGTACTGACAATTGTGTATTCACCTACTTTTACATTCTTGATTTGTCATTAATATTGTATAACAGCACATAAAATGCCCTACTTTGTACACATTTTATATTTTGCTTCTATCAGCAATTAAGAAAATGTATTTAAAGAAAATAAACTTGAATTGAATCCCTGTTTTACTTCTGTGCCATAGATACAAATTCGATTTTTAAGCCAAAAACTATACCTTCACAGCAGGGCTCTCGCACTGTTTAATCATAGCCCTTCTCAGCAGCTGTTGATGCACGCTCTCATGACAAGGTCTTTCATGCCTCTGCAGACAATAAAGGCATGGCATTCAGGAGATACGGTCTGGCAGAGACTTGCTCGACCCAACTCTGTTGATCACCAGCAGCGAGAAACCAGATAAGAAGTGACAACACAGTCTGGAAGATAACACGGGCTGGATTTAGGTGACAGTAACAAAGACTTGGGGCCGTTTTCTTTTTGAGTTTCAAGAGAAAGAACATTAAAAACAACGTCAAAGGTCAGAATATAAAATGCCAGTGTTAGCTGTGGGGGGGCTTCGCCAAACCCAGGCACCAAATGCAAACGTTACAGATTGTGTCTCTAAAAAACAGCAGATCAATTATTCATAGACAGAATAAAATACAACTGGATACCTTTTTGCATTGATATATTGGCCACAATTTCAAATTACTGGAGTAAAATTCAGACATTAGAATAAATGAACCAAGATTAAGACAAGGAGACATAAACTACATTGTACAGCACAATATTTAAAACCATATTATCAAGATCACCAATGAGCCATGTGATATTTTGAGTTTGCAGCTCTATTCATGAAATCAGACATAATTCTGTAATTGTTCTTAGCAACAAAACTACTTAAAGTCTGCAGTGTCTTTACCTCTGCAAAGTAGAGAAGCACTTTTCTACAGGCTTGCTGTTCCTCCAGCTTGAGGAAAAATTCAGCTGACTTAACAGTATATCTGCTTGAGTAAAATATTTCATAAATCTTTTCACCTCTGCCTTTCTGGGGAAGATATCCCTTCTTAAAAATTCTCCACAGGTGACACTGAGTCCCTGGTCTGATTTTCAACATCAATGGGACAATAAATTCTAGCTCTGAGCTTAACCACTGGGTTCTGGTACAACAAGCACTATAACTGCTTTCGTACTGACAAGCAATATACACTGGACACTTAACTTCTAAAAGGCTCAATCCTGCATTTGGTAATCCGTAAAAAATGAGGTGTTGCAGTAACTGTGCACGTACAGGCTCTATAACTACATTCTAGGTTCCCACGTGCAGTTCTACAAAATGTAATTACATGGAGATTGCAATGACAGCTATTAGGGTCACAGCACTTTAAAGAAGCAGTGGTATCACCACTTAGCCTGGATGGCCACTTCTTGATTGTTCTAGAAACTTATGGGGAGGAATAATAATATTTCACTGATGATAGGACAGCACGCAGCACTGTCACAATGACAGAAAATATTTCTTAAGATATCTTGTCATAATGGGAATATTTTTTTGAAAGTTATCTCACCATCAAGTGTTACTTCACTCAAGGTCACCTAAAACCCTTCTGACAGAAAGACAAGCAGGCAAATGTAAAGCAAGAGACACAACTTTATGGAAGGAGATAGATACTTATGTCATATCAGGAGTGCATTTAAACAACTTTAGTGTTTTGGTTCACTCTCACTGCTCTCATAGTGTCATTTTCAGCCAGAAAAGGTGGCTGCTTTCAAAGAAAATGCTCTAAAAACCCACTGTACACTACCTGCACAGCACCAAATGGCAAATGCAGTTAGCAACTAGCTGGTGAAGATAGTGGAGCATTTAGAAGCTGAAGAGCCAGATATTTCCCTCGGGAGTTGATAGAGATCAAAAACAAAGATAAGAGAGAGTGAATATTGGACTTAGATTCACCATAAACACAACTCCAAATGAATGATAATGTTGCTCCGTAACTGCTGCATGTGTAAATAAGCAACTGTTCAACATATCAACTTAAAAGGTGATGATATGTCAGTGTTATGATTGTGTCTGCTGCCCCCAAGTGGTCAAAAATCATTTATCATTACAGGTTTAAACCATATTTAGGTCTCATTATTCTTGGCTTAATGGCAACTTTTATGGGTGTCTATTGAAAACATTAGTTGACAAGTGATTTGAAAAAAATATTTACAGTATATTAATAGGACCGGTGTGCAGGATTTATTGGCATCTAGTGGTGAGATTGTAGATTACAACCAACTGAATACCACTCCCCTCACCCTCCCCTTCCAAGTGTGTAGGAAAACTTAAAGTGGCCGCGCAATTCACGGAAAATGTGAAAGGCCCTCTCTAGAGCCAGTGTTTGGTTTGTCCATTCTGGGCTACTAGAAACATGGTGCAACATGGTGGGCTCCGTGGAAGAGGACCCGCTCCCTATGTAGATATAAAGGGCTCATTCTAAGGTAATGAAACAAAATGATTAGTCATTATACACTAATTAAACATACTTATGAATATTATATTCCATTTCTGCCAAGTCCTTTCCGCTAGATGCCACTAAATTCTACACACTGCACCTTTAAGTAAGAAATGACTGGAAATACTTCTGAATATCATGGAGAAGTCCAGAATCTATTATAAATATTGTGATGATATTTTGAATGTGAATTTCATTCTTGACCTTGGAAATAGTAGCTTGAAATAATAATCTTAACTCAAGGGCCATTTACTAGCTTTTCCTGATTGAAAAACTCGAGTTAGATCTAACCTACATAATTTATCTTTATAATTTATATACATTACTCTTGTTTTTTTGTCTTTCAGTCTTTCATATATAATATATACTGTCCATACAATATAAATATCAACTACTGTTTGCATCTTAAGAAACCCTTTATGCAGCCTTAACACCATGTTATTGCAGCATTATTGCATTATGCAGCCACCTTAATGTACTGTACATGAAGTCATTCCTGTCATTATATTATCTATAGAAAGGATGCAGTCAGATGATTGACAAAGGAACAAGAGCACAGCAGCTCCGGTGATGACTTGAGTACACGTCTCCCTGCCTGAGCTCATTAACAACAACGTCAGTAAGGATGCATGAACATATACATATGCAATGACCCGGTTTCGTGTGATGCCGCCACTGCCGCAACTGATCACTATCACAGGGCCATCTATAAATAATAGTGCAGCAGTGAGTTGTCTCTATATTGTTCTGACCCCACAGAGTCACTGATTTTAGATTTAGAGTCTCCGGGGGGAGCTACTGAAACTGACCAGAAATCAGGGAGAGTCTACAGTATGTGCTGTTCAAGAGGTTTGAGTTGGAAAGCTACAGTAGGTTTCCAGTTGTCTCATGGGTGTAGTGTGATTTGCAGCGTTAAAGGCATAGCTGTCTAATACTTCCTTTTATAGTCTTCCACATGTGCTGACAAAAGTGTAAAGGCTACGAGACATAATCAGGTAAAAAATACATCTGCACTTCCACCCCTTTGACCTGCCTCCACTTGGAAACATGCCTGTGCCTGTGCATGCTGAGCAGAGGATGAATAGAAACAAGTAAACCCACATTTTGGTGGCCAGGTTTCACTGGATACTGTACATTCACAACAAGGTTCAAATTACGTTTCTTGATTTTGGAGCAGCTGGCAGGTTAAGTGCCTTGCTTAAGGGTATAAAGAAATTACACAGTTGCTGAGAGCAATATTCTTCACTGATGGAGAGGCAAAAAATGGCACATACATGCATACAGTATACACAAGCAGTTTCCTGACCAGTGCAGGGATTTCAACAATGGATCAGTAGCAGTAAGACAACAGGAATACCGGGCAGATATCACTTTTTTGCTTCATTAAGCGCAGTATATTACATTGAAGAATAACTGTTAGTGCTGCAAATGTTGCTAGATAACATATTATTTATGTCGGACAATCATATTTGCAAAAATATTATTTTTGTTGACCTAGGGTGGTTTAACTTCTCACCTTGCTGCTGTGATGTAGAAGTGTACTCCCGGTCATGTCAGTACATCATGACCTCAGGTGTCAGGTGTGCTTGCAGGGAGCAAAAGAGTGCAACCCAGCATCACAGAGGTGCAACAGAATTGAAACCTTCAACCAGAGATGGCAGTGAAACACTGCTTTTCTGCATGGTATTAAGATCATCCTATATTTTTTCTGTGTGTTTATGGAAAGAAAGTGTTTGTTCATGGTCAGTGGAAGAAGAAGTATTCAGATCATTCACATAAGTAAAAGTACCAACACAGCTACTGTGTGTAAAAATACTCCATTTCAAGTCCTGCATTGAAAACCCCACTTAAGTAAGTATTAGCAGCAAAATGTGATTAAAGTATTAAACTACAATACTCATTTCATCCCTCTCATATATTACTATATATGTGACATCATTAGATTATTAATACTAAAGCATCAGTGTGTAAGCAGCATGTTACTGTTGTAGCTGCTGGAGGTGGAGCTAGTTTGAACTACAGTTAGCTAGTTTAGTCCAGTGGTTCCCAACCTAGGGTCGGGCTGCTCCAAAGGGTCACCAGATAAATCTGAGGGGTCATGAGATGATTTATGGGAGAGTAAAGAAGAAAAAACAAAGTGCTGATACACAAATCTGTTTTCAGTTCTAGGATTTTTTTTCTCTAATTTTTGATTTTTGAAATTTGGATCATTTCTTTTGGATCATTTGATCATTTATTGAAATGAAACCATGTGAGAAGTTAAGAGGGAAAAATCAGTACTTAGTGGAGCTGTTAACAACTCATAAACATCTGAAACTACACACTGCTTTTTGTAAGATGTCAAAAGCCAAAAAAGTTGGAAACCACTGGTTTCATCTTTAACAATGTGTTGTATTTTAAAAGCTTGTTATATTATCCATTGTGTCAAATCTTCATCTGAAAAGTAACTGAAGCTGTCAAATAAATGTAGTGGAGTAGAAAGTACAATATGTCCCTATGCGATGTGGTAAAGTGGAAGTAGAAAGTAGCATCAAACAGAAATACTCAAGTAAAGTATACAAGTACCTCAAAATTCTACTTAAGCATAGTACTTGAGTACTTGATGTACTAAGTTACTATGTACCTCTGTTTATGGTTAAAATGTATGGTACAGTGTTATTAATTGCCATTCTCCTTGTTAGTTAGTAGTACCAAATGAATGAATAAATGAAAGAATAGTTTTACTTTCATGTCTGGATATTTACATGACCCATCCCTCATGGACTTATTCAGATACATTAATTAACGACACACCAAATATTCTAGCATGTAAACCCACCATCATCTAACAGCACAACACATCAACATCAGCTTAAAAACAGGCACAGAAAAATGTGAGATTACAGGATCACACTGAGGCAAAAGCAACATTAATTGGCTTGAAGTTTGAAGCATTTCTGTCAGGGGAAAATGAAAACAGCTCCTCTGATTTATGTCTCTGTCCAGGTAAAAGACATTTTCATCATCACAGTTCCTTTCTTTTCATTCAACACTTATTGTGTTCCTTGAAAGTCTTAACAAGACTATTTCTGTCTTTAGAGCAGCTCTGCCTCTGAAAAATATTTTCCTCAATCAATCTGATCAGAAAATGGTCCATCAAAGTGCGGCAATACAATAGCTTTATTAAGTTTTGCTTTGCCTTTTCACCGACTAATTGCAAAGCAATTGTAGGAAAAATCAACCTGGAATTCACATATTGCTCACATGTTACTCCACAGTCATTTAACACAATTTACTGTGCACAGTAAATCCACTGAGTGCAATTTCCCAACTCAGTGACAAAGCTCCAATCCTAAAGTAAGTGACAAGCATTGCTTACGGACATATATGAGGCATTCATCACACGAATCAGGAACAACGTTATTAAGCTCAGAGGGAGAATCACACACAGCAATCCTTTCATTCCCTTTCAGCCCTCTCTGAACTAATGAAGAGTTATTACTGAGGTTAGTCGACCACAGGAAAACCCTGTCGCTCTCTCTCTCTCACTGAGGAATTAAAGTTAATTGACTGTACAAGGGATTAGGTGTAGGCCAGAACCAAATCAGTCTGCTGTTTGAGGTGCAAAGTCATCCTACATCCTCAAATTGAAGTATTACTTTCAAACCATTTCACATCACTGTCCTCTATATTTATGTCACTTTTAACAACTCCTGGTGGCAACGACGCAGCTATGTTTTATACCTGTACTACCACTCATCTCAGAGTAAGCTTACACACAAAAAGTAACCCTGACTTTCTCTTTCCAAACCTTTCCCTAAGGATGATAATTCTACAGTTACACTCAGACTGTAATGATCAATAACTCATTCCAGCTTGATGTTTTATGCCCCGGTGTCATGCTGCCAACTGCTCTGCGACTGATAAAAGACTGCTGGAATAAAACATATTTATAGTCTGCTGGAAGAGTTTAGTTTATTAAATTTATTTATATCAGGGACCATGTACAAAATACATTAATCTCAAACAAAGAGAAAAGATGCTTTGTACCAGATTTAGCTACTAGCTAATTTCCATCAGTAGTCCTTGGGCAGGTGAACAGAAACAATAAAACACACAGCAAAACTTATAATCTCCACTACAAATAGATCAAAAACCTATCGACACCCACGCAGGCATATGCACACATAAATGCACACAATGCATACAAAGCAGAATACAAATATCAAAATATTACATACAAAGTTATATCCAAAGTTATAAAAACAGGTTGTCAAAATGTCAAATTACCACTGACAAGACTGGTTACTTAAAATCCATTTTTTTAATTTCACGGGACAAAATATGGAAATCTGTGCAGGTTTTCAGATTGACAGGTAGTTTATTCCATTCTTTAATGACTTTAAGAGAAAAAGCAGATTGTGCAAAGGCAGAGCCTCGTCTAGAGATGATACATTCTCCGATTGAAGCAGACCTTGAAGCTCTGCTCATTTTCTCAGAGTGGAGCTAAACAAAGCTCTTCAGAGAGCAACGCAATATGTACATTTATTGATAATCAGAAAAACTGGATGACCTATTAATACATTTTTGTTTTTTGTTTTTTTTATCTGTGCAGCTGATACAAAGCATAATTCACAGTCAGATTATAAATAACTAACTGATTTGACCCTCCACCAACCTCTAAAACAGTCTAAGTGTGTAAAAACCTAAGCAGGAACTGTAAATTAAGCCAGGATTACTGTGTATTAATAATTAACCATAAGTCTGACTGAAAGGTAACAATAGTTGCATTTGAAATATGGTTCACTGAAAGGTAACTCAATAAACTAGTATACAGTATGAGGCCTTTTATCAACTGTAGGTAAAAATCGGGTTAAATATGTTGAAATGTATTTTGCTGTCTGCGTAACATCTCACAACCACAATTAAAATCACTGAAATTTAACCTGCTTTACTGGACAGTTCATTTGATTTGGATAAATGAGTGTTTGGGAACAACTATACAGTGAGTCTATATACACACTCTTAAATACAGATATGTATGTATTAGGGGTGTGCCCGAATACAAATACATTATTCGGCAAAGCACAAATAGTGGGTTTTGTATTTGTTTCATACAAATATTTTAAAAATGATTTGTTGGGGGTGTTCCCCAGAGATAAAGTTGAGCTACTGACACAAGCAAAGTGCTCTTAAAGACTCTCCATAAACTGTTGTTCCCCTTCTCCTTTCCACAAAGTTAGGTTGTAAAAAATAGGCAATAAATGAAAAGTGTAAAGCAATAATTGCCTTTGAAGTTCCTCCCTACACGTTACACGGTGTGCTGTCTGTGTTATGGGTGTACAAATAGATAGGTCTGGCTGCAATGAGGCGATGTGTAAAGTTTTAGCTCAGTAATCATAATAATTTTCTAAAATTAAAAGTGTAATTAAAACAAAAACAGGATTTTTAAGCCTCTTTCCACTTTTATTTGAATACAAATACAGATACAAATAATTTTTGCTGCCTCAACAAATACAGATACAAATACAAATACTGGGATCTCTGCATATCCCTAGTATGTAGAAATAGGAATGTATGTGTAAGTATGCAGTAAACACTACTGAGGGAAATCCTTGGCTTTAAGTTAACTGCTGGCTCTGTTGAATGTTTTGCAGCCACAGAGAAAATATACTTCTAAGTGTCTGTTCAGGGGTCCAGATTCAAACCACTGGACCATTTATGTTTTTTTCACAACAAACAGCCAATGTACCAACTGTACATTGGCTGTAAGCTAGCCAGCAAGGGACACACCGACTGTGTCTGTGGGACTGTGCTTGTGTGTTTGTGTTCAATTCAGCTTCTAATTGAACTTGGAAGAAAGAAACTCTGGTTCTTTCTATTATTTTCCTCACGTCTCTCTCCTTTCTCCTTTTGTCTCTGTATGTTTATGAAGCAGATCCATAAAGCCCTGCCGTACGTGCAAAAGATTTTCACTTAGGTTGAAACATTTTCAACTCTCATCTTTACGTCAATTTGCATCTTTCCATTAATGTGCTGCCTGTCTAAAAATTCACTTCATCTTCGGCCTGAACACACAATTACAAGTTGAATCATAGAGTTGGACCAGAAATAGTGGCCAAGAAATGCTGTGTCATGTTAAAAGAGCTGAAAAAGAAAAATTTTGTGCTCCTAAAACTGCTCATATAAGAGTATGTGAGTATGCAACTGAAAAACAAACAGAAGGAATTTCACACATGAGTGAGATTTATGTTTTATTTAAAGTTTTTTCAAACAACATGTTTAACTTTTACAATACAAAAGGATTCGAGGATGATTGCTTTCCCAGCTCTGGTGCTGCCAACCTAAAGACAACTAGTAAAGCAGTGTGAATGATCTGGAAATCACCAAATAGGTGAATAAATGCCAATTGTATACTGACTGAGAAGGTAAGATGAAAATATATGTATTTGATAGGATAGTTTTATTGTTTCCTATTCACTTTTAGCAACTGTATCACTATTTAAACATGATAATTTTGTTAGGTGCGGTATATTCACTTATATTCAAAGTGTTTATCTGGAGCAAATCTTTTTCCATAAGCAGGTGTTACAAATGGGCAGTTGTCTTATGTTTTAGCAAGTATGATAATATCATTTGAAAGAATATTTAAGTCCCGCTCCACTCAAAAATGTGTTTTGCTTATTGTTCCCACATTTGGATGTTTGAGCTACATAGCTTTTAAATTTGTAGAACTTCAGCACAAAGTCAAGAGGTTTTGATATGTAGCACAAGCTAGTAAAGCTCTGTAAATGAAACTGCATTCCCGCACATGCACAGTGGCATCTGACGTGCAAGGAACTTCTCTCCCGAGAATGAAAACGTTATCGCTGTTATTAGTCTTTGGATCTTTGGAGTCGTTTCTGAACAAACTACAGTAACCATTGCCTTTGGGGGCGAAGGACCACGTCACCCAGTGCAGCTGTGTGGCTCATTGACATGTTTTTAATAGTTTTTGGACAACAACAGAGGTCTATGGTACAGAAGAATAAGATATATCAGACTTTAGATACACACTCAATACTTACATGTAAATCAGCTCATTGTTGGTTTGCCTATGCACACAAAATTTGTTGAAAATAAGAACAACATAGAAAATCGCCAGCAAATCCTTTAAGATGTGCAGCCAGTCTGGTCAATACCACAGCAATTCACAAGGCCAAAGGCACATAGCTGTGACATAGCAACCTCAGAGGTGATTGGTTGACAGACTAGCGTTCCAGGTCATTTGCTCTTTCTAGGAATCGGTCAGGACCAGATAGCAGTCCGGTTCATGGCCATGAGGATGGCTCACACTCAGCTTTTTCTGTCAGTCTGCTGACAGCAGCAAGCATTCTTCCTGAGAGATTTCCATTTCCAACATTTGATTTTTACAGCCTAAATATTACAGTAGGCCACAACTAAGCTTTGAAGGTTGATTTTTTTTGCAAACAGTCAGTATGACTCCACAGCCTGCATTTCTTGTCAGGCTATAAAAATGCATCCCTGTCTGTCAAAGCATCTCCCTTCTGGAAATAAAGTTCATTTGGTTACATTAGCTTGCAAGTGCTGCGTTGTTGAATTATTTCTGTAGACTGAGAACTGTGAGAGCTGTGTGCTTTGCAGACTTCTCCCACGTTCCTCCACTCCACTGCTGACAGAGCAGAAAACAGAGAAAGATTCAGACTCGGTTTTGACTGATATGGGATATTCAAGACACATTTGCAGTATTTTAGATCTTAACCTTTTGACCCTTAAAAATTTTTGTTTTTCCTACAGTTTTATTTTATGTCAGGTAAGGAAACACACTGAAACACCCTTCAGACCAAACTGTAGAATCCACAAAAGTAAAGGTAAGTGTAGTTTACAGCTTTACAGCTCATCTCACAATAACCTCTCATACAATAGCTAAAGATAGCATAGGTAAGGTGTAAATAACATTATCAAATAAATTAACAATGAGGTGCAGGCTTTTCAGTAAGAATTCTATTAGAATATTAGGGATAGATAACACTGCCCGGCCAATATTGACATGTAATAAAAAAGCAATCAATATCTTGGCCTATTTATCAGCAATATAAGTCAAACCCACAGATATTTTGGCAAAGAGTCAACTGTGCTTCGGCTGTTTGTCATCTTTCTTCTAACTTTATTGACATCTGTCTCATCTCCCATTCTGAAGTTATGTCTGACTAGTAACTGTGTGGCGAAGGCACTGCTTTGTCTGACTACAGGTTTTCAATAAGTAATGTTCCCAGCACATTGATGGTCCACGTTTGTGCTTTTTGAAACAAGGGGCTGAACTCTGCAGCGACCTCTCGTTTCATCACTCTGAATCATTCATTATTCCTTCGCGAGCAAGAAGCTGCAGGAGGCTCAGCTGCAGAGAGGAGATAGATCGGATTTGAGTCGGTCAGCCATGTGTTTTAACAGGGCCTCTTTTTTTTTTTTTTTTGACTTGCCGCTGTAAGAAACACAAGGATCAAAGTAGGAGAAGCAGTGGAACGTAAATGAGTATCGACTCTGCAGAAAGCCATTGACAGCTAAGACTGAGCTTATCGTGACAATCTGTCATTTTCACACATCAGCCTTTGCGATGTTTAAAAGGAAATCTCTCAGTCGGCTGAAAAACACCCAGTTCATTAACCTGTGAAAGAAATTGTGACTGCTTACTGTATATCATTAGCATTAAGCTGAAATCCTTAGGGAGGGCTTGCTGTTTGTTTGCTGTGGCCTTAGACATTCATGCTCATCCTGTTGAATAAACAGGCACGGATTATCCTAGCAGCCAAAGACAACATGCTAACTTCTCCAGCAGCCACCTCAAATAGATCCGCTAAGAAGCCCTGCTCATCAGGAGCATTACAATATTTGCTCTAGATGGAAGATACAGAAAGACATATGCCATCTGACCAGCACTAAAAATCCTTTCATTCAAAAGATAAAATTCCCAGAAACTAAAAGGTAAGTAGCAGAATTATTTATGGGATAAATTTGAGGTCAATTATGACAGTTAGATAATCATGTATATCCTTAACACTTTAACTTCATGTATGGTTTACTTATAAAATTATGAATTTGGTAGAAATTTGCCCAAATCTGATACACTGGAAATGTTTCCTCCTCTGCTGATCATAATGTTGCTTGGTCTATAATTTTAGAAAGATAAACTAAAGCTAATTGTAATTAGAAGATTTTAAAAAAGATAATTAGTATCATCATATATCATGTTTTCTTTAATGACTATTTTTATTAAAGATTTTAAATGTGGAGAGAAGATTTGAACAGCAGTGAGACCTGTTTCAATGGCATGTTTTGCCATATATAGCTGAAGTCCATAAGTGGTAAAAGATACAACAGAAGTCAGAAATAGCCTAAATAGTCAGAATTCAGCACTTTCAACCCCTCCCTTGTGTGGATATGTGCAACTAAATGAGTGTGAGGCACAGAATTGCTGAAACAGAGCAGGGAAAATGTGCTCCCCCGAAATAAATGAACAGTGTAAAGGTCAGATAGCAGGCATTGCTTTTCCTTTATGTCCTTTGCATATCTTTTTTTTTCTTAACATGCAACCAAAACCATGAAGCTGAGCAGGAAAGTCCAGGTCAATAATAGGGTTACTGGATGTAATAAAAACCAGCTGGTATCCATTTTTGTCCCTATCCGACCATGCCTTAATAATAGAAAATCTGTCATTTAAAATATTGCAATTGATTTTTGTATTTTATTTATTTATCTATCCCTTTTTTTTCACATTTTACCCCCAGTTTGCTGATGTACTATCCTTTTTATTCATTGTGGATCACTTCTGCCCTCTAGTGGAGAAATATGGAAAGGGTTCAAATACAACTGCAGTTCTCTAAAAAAAGAAATATTGTTTATCAAGAGTCAATATATGAAAACAATGGCTTGGATGACTGATTTAACAGTTAAGATTGTGGAGTTTTGTCAATGAAACTTCCTTCACATATTCATATGCATGATTGTATATACTGCCGATGTTTTTACCTGTTTTGTGGTTTGTAGCTATGGGACACGACCTCTATCACCCTTCAGTAATCCATATACACTGTAGGTGGATATTTTTAGCCACTGCACCATCACTATAGGCCTACAGTAAGTACATCTATACATCTAGCACGGTGGGCCCCAAAGGGAATGGAATAGAGTGTGGTTGGCCCAGTGGGATTTGAATCTGCCTGTTTTTCTCAGCTGCCTCTCAGCTGTGCTCTGAACAAGACTGGCACGCAAAACAAAAACAGAAGGAGACAAGATCAATTGATTTATACTCTCTGTGACCTTATTATAAAGGTGAAATTATCTGGTCCATCTGTAAGATGAAGCATTGGTCCCCTGTTTCTATTCAGGAAGACTTTTTCATCTTAAATCTTATTATGGTTATGTTCTTTATGTTGTGTGTTCTATGTCATTAATACTGTAGCACTTTGAGTTTCACTATCAATGGAAAGTGTGGTACAAATTAAATGTATTATTGATAATATTATTATTAATTATTATTATTACATTATGTGAAAATCCAGCTGCATTTAGCTTGGTTAGAGCCACCACAGACTACAGCTTTTAAAAGTAACCTGGAGTGAATTTAACATTTAATGTTTAGATTGATGATTATTTACTGGGTTGTATAACAATACAGAATTTAATATGGTCATTTTTTTTTTTTTTAATTACTTTTACAGAAGAGTTCATTTGAATATTAAACATCAAGTTATATTGCTTCTCACTATTTTAGCTAATATAACCAAACTGTAAAGTGTTACCCGTGTGATTTGGAATATGAACCCTTAACTACAGTACTGGAGTAAATATGTACTGAAGACTTACTATTCAATCATAACAGAGTAATTGCTTAGTCTATAAAATGTCCTAAAATGCCCATCACAAGTTCCTACAATTAAAGGGTGATGTCTTCTTATTACATGTTTTTATATTTTGTTTTATTGGATTAATTTGGGGCATTTTTGGCCTTTCCCAGACAGGAAACATGGATGGAGAAGGGCATGACATGCAACAAAGGCCTGTGGCTGAATTGAACCGCGGACATTGCTGTTATTTGGCACGAATCTTGACCAGCAGACTACTGAGGCGTGCCCTTACTGCATGTTTTGTCTGTTCAACAATCCAATTATATTACATTTTTATGTCATTCAAAGATATGAAACAGATAAAAGCACAACATTTGACATTTTCACTTGAGAAATTACTTGATTAGTTGATTATTCACATAGTCAACATTTCAGCATTGTTTTGCAAAGATTTTTCTCAGAAATCATCTGTCAATCAAACAGTGGGTTTTTGCTGCCTTTGGATTTCTGTTTATAAAGAGTAAATTTCTGCAGATTTTGTTTGTTTTTCTTTTGTTTTTGGTCTGTTTGGCTACGGTGTCTATAAATAATATTCTTTTATATTCTATTACAACAAAACCAAAACAACATTGCTTGACACTGAATATGTCTGTTTTTTTCATAAACTACAAAAACATGGTTTCTACAGAACTGTCATCCTTATTATGTCTTTGGTTTCTTTCTTTCTTTCTCTCTCATTTTCTTTCTTTCTTTCCCTCATCAGACCTGCATGTGTTTACTAGATAATTTCAATAACTGCAGTAAAATAAACCAGCAGATGGACTGTTTCCAGTAGAAGACCTGAACACATCTTAGTTTATGTTTGTTGCATTCTGCTCATGTGTAATGGCGTAGAATCTGATTATTCAGAGCCATCTGTTTTAACCTCCGCTCTGTATATCTGCCCGCCTGTCTCTCTGTTCCACTGATTGACTTTATAAACCAGATTCAATAAACATTTCCTTAATCTAAATAGGAATTATTTCAGTATCAGTGTTGATGCAGATATTTAATTACATATGTTTAAAAAAAAAAAAGTGCCATACAAAGTGCCATTACAATGTTTTCTGTTTTCTGTCAGTGTTTTCTCTTTGTAAAGCAACACCTACCCAGCAGCACCTCAGGAGGTCACTGCTGAGCAATTCCCAGAGCAGCTGTGTCCTTTTGAGAGGGCATATTAGGTAAAGGATAGATCAAATATTAATGAAACATTGGACTACAAATATTGACCAGTGAGTGTTGCTTTTTTGTGACCAAGCTTTTATTGATTGATGATGTCTTTTCTGGGGGACTGGCAGGCATGGAGACATCTCATGTAATGCAGTTGTACAAAATAGGGGGAAAAAATGACATGAACAGAAACACATGCAGTCGGTGTTGTTTGAATGTGATTTTTCAGTATTATCACACAGTTTTGAGTTGGTAGAGTATCAGAGTAGCTCTTATAGCAAATACAAAAAGCAAGCTTAAGGTAAACTTTGATTTCAGGTGTCTACAGATTTTATAATTTATATAATGAATACCATCTCATCAACAGCATTTTTAAAAAAAAAAATATGTTTCTCATTTACACTGAGTAAAATAATATCTTTTTAAAAGGCCAAGTTCATTATAAAAGGCTACTTATAAAATGCTACTTTTAAGGTTTTTAGCCTTAAAACTTTTTTTTTTTTTTCAATTATGTCACCATGTCTACATTTTAAAGAAAGGTCTATGGCTAAATTATGGTTTATTGTACTTAACTGAATGTTTATAGTAGTTAGCAGTTAGGTTTTGCTCTAAGCAAATAAGCTAGTAGCACTATCAGAGAATGAGTTTATTTCATGTCCTTTCATTGAAAAATAATGTCTGAGTTTTTTTTCAGAGATCATAGTATTTTTGTATTTTATTCATTTTTACAAATCAACCAGGTTTTGCTTGTCAGGGTGGAGAATTGTAAACATGTTGGCATTCAGTTTTTCACATATAAAGACCTTGAATGTCATCACAAAAATATCCACTATTTGCAACTTCTGTCTAAACTACTGAATTAAAAAAAAAGTCCAACCTTACACATTTCTCTCTCTCTTACTTCTTTGTGAGCATTGGCGCAGGAAGGTAGTCTGCTAAGCATACAGCTCTCACAATCCTCAAACAATCAACAAAAATGGTTCAACAATATAACAACAAATTAACTTTATCTCCTGATACCAAATGCTTTTGTCATACAGAAAAGGCGAAGTAAATCATTGTGTAATTTTCCAGTGCTGCAGATCGATAATTTAACCTTGATTTCTGGTTTAAAAAAAAAAATATATATATATATATATGTTTCAACTGTAAACACATTTCTGTTTCTGGATTTACTATCTGACTGGCAGATCCAAGCTGCTGATTGATTGACAGAAAACATTTCTTATCACAAATTGGTAACAAATGTTCTGAGGAACAAGTTTGTGCAATCTAATCTTTTTCAGTGACAAGGACACACACTAACTTCTGTTCAAAACAAGTAGCATGAATAAAATAAAGCCATATTGAGAAATAGAGGCAAACCCTACATTGCTCAACAGCTATATTTTGTTTTAATAGTTTCCAAACTGAGTTCAGATCTGTATCATTTGTTTCCCAGCATCATAAGACCATCAATCGTCAATTTGTATAAACTGTGTCTAGCCTAAACAGTGACATTTATTCATAAAAGAAGTTCAGCTTTAGTTCCCCCTTTTCTAAAATAATGATCACACATTTGGTCTAGTCTTGCACCACCAAACTGCTTTGCTTGCTTTTTTGTTTCATATTGACTCTAGATGAGCGGACCCAGCGCTGACATGGTGAAATGTAACCTACTTTGTTTGCTTTATCGATTGCTGCAAATGATTACTAGGAGGGTTAAAAGAAACAAAAAAAAAAACAAATAAGCCTTAAAAGGCTTTACCGGAATACTCTTGTTTTGTCACTAAATGACAAACATAGCAAAGTCTGACCACACAGGAGCATGAAACCATTGGAACACTAATTGCATTGCATAAAAAATACCTTTTCAAAAACCTGTGTGATTATGTTATTTTGCTTCATTGTTTCTATAATTCAATCAGCTCATTTTACAATATAAATCTTAGCTATAGTGTATTTTGTTTTCAACATTTTGTTAAGGATCCAGGATGTCATACAAGGTAGTGTGTGAGTGGTCACTTCCTTTTTTTTTTTTTTTTTTGTGAGCCTGTGAGATAATATCTGGAGGCTGGAACAAACTTGCGTAAATCATTGAGCAATCCCTTTTTGCCTGTGAAATCCACAGCTCTTTGTATAATAGTGTTTCAGTCTCCAGTTTCTAGTTCTGTTTGGTGGTTCAGGGTAATGAAGATAAAATGCACGTAATAACCCGCAGCTGGGTGATTTTGTGGATACATACGCTGACCTTTGTGAGAAGTGATGATGCAGGTAAGACCAAACTCATAAAGAAAATACATTCATATGTCAGTTTAAGTAGTTTACATTGTTTTATCTTACCATTTCAGTTCTAATTTGATGTTTTGTTGTTGTGATGCAAAACGATTTAGGATTATCTTTGTTTACTTTTGTCTCACAGGTTGTCAACTTTCAGCGTTTTTGAGCAGTCGCGAGTATGATTCAAATTTTGACACATCTAATCTGCAAACCAGTTACCCTCGTGGAAAAAACGTGAGAGTGAGTTGCCATGTTGGCCACAGTGGCTTTTTCAGAATGCTCTGTGGCGAAAATGGCTGGACCTATCAAGGTTCTAAATGCAAACGTGAGTTACCATCTTTTACTGCTTGTAATGAAACATTTAGTCTGCCATTATGAGAAGTAAACACTAGTATACCTCATATACAACATGTAATGACATATCAATATATATGCTGTTCAACTGGCATCGTGTTGTGGTTTGAATGAGTTTACATTACATTACATTCAAACTTATTATTGTTACATTTATATTATATAATATAGTGTTAAATAAAATACTGTGTATTATTTTTAAATTGAAGAACAACTTGCCTCAGCATTTATCTTCCAGCCGATGGTTCAGAGTTCCAAAATGCAGACTGGACTCTTATAAAAACTCATTTGTTTCATATTCCATTAAGATTTTAGATAGTAGTAATTAAATGTGGTATGGGTAGAACATTACATTGTCGCACTTTATAGTAAGGTCTATATTGGCTTGTGCAATACTTCAGTCGTTGGTTTTATGTTGAAAGTGTGACAAGAATGTGTGTTATATTAAGTGTGTGTGTGGGTGGGTGGGTTTTTGGGTTTTTCTGTTTGTTTTTTGTATTTATTATTTATTTATTCATGAAAAGTTGTCAGGATGTTGCTAAGTACGTCTGGAGAGAAATGCTTTGTAATGCAGTGATGCTGAGCCCAACAAAAATTTCCCTAAGGGGACAATAGAGTATAGCTTATATCTTATAAGATAAAGGTTATATCTTATATCACTGCAATTTAGGCCAACATACTATTTCACTGTGATACATAGTATTTACCCATAATCTCTTTCATTCATATGTTTTAAGCAAGATCATGTGGTCATCCTGGCGATGCCCAGTTTGCAGATTTTGAACTGGACAAAGGAGACGATTTTGTCTTTGGATCACAAGTTGTGTACACCTGTCACAAAGGGTATAAAAATATTTATGATCATAAATGTATAGTGTTGTTTCTTATATATCTTATTATACTGAATCCCAGTGGTATATTCTGCATAACAAGGAGTTCATTTAAGTTTAGCATCTCCTAATAAGACATTTCCATTATCCATTTTGTATGTTATACCCCATTCAGTTATCAAATGGTCAGTCGAACAAACCACCGGCGTTGCCTGGCAGGAGGCTGGGATGGTGTTGTTCCCGTCTGTGAAGGTAAGAGCTAAAATAAATAATTTGATTCACACACACGGTGAAATGTCTCTTTGTTTCTTTCATTTCTTTGTGTCATCCATTGGAAATATTACAAAACTATATTACTTACCTGCTTGTTTGGTTGATTTTTTTGTGTCTCCTTTCAGCCTTACAGTGCCCAGTGATTCATGTGGACAGTAACGTCCAAGTGATGGGGGACCCAGAGGAAGCAAACTATGGCAATGTGATTCGATTTAGATGCAAAACCAGCAATCAAATACTGCATGGGTTCACAGAGATCTATTGTGATGAAAATGGAGAATGGAGTGGCGATGCTCCAAAATGTGAAGGTACATCTAGCTGTCAACGGTGAAAAGAGCAAGTGAAGTAAAGTCTTTCTTTTAGAAAAAGGAAAGATGAACAGAGAGGGAGAGAGGAAGAAACACATTCATACATGCATACGTCCATGCATAAAACACCACAGAAACCAGCAACTACTACATTACACCAACAGCAACCACTAACCACCTAATGGCAAACAACCCACAGAAATCAGTTACACCACACATTTCGAAGCTGCGTTCACACTGTAGCTTGTTGAACATGGACACATTTAAATACAATTAGAAATAAAAAATAAGCTGAAATAAGGAATAAAACAGGAGGATAAAAGTTTCAGTGCAGTCACAGTGTTGTGCAAGATAAGAATCAAAAGCTTCAAATTTGATTTAATAAAAGGCAGCGGCAAACAGAAAAGTTTTAAGCCTTGATTTAAAAGAACTGAGAGTTGCAGCAGACCTCAAGTTCTCTGAGAGTTTTAAATACAGATATGTGGTTCATAAAAACAGCAGTCCAAAACAGCAAATTCAGTTACCTTAGATTTTTTTTTTTTGTATTTCTAAATACAACCTGAATGACTACCAACATTGCAGGCATAAACTGAAATCCTAAAACTACGAATAAAATTAATTCTAAAAAGAGGAATTAAAATAAACTCTGTTCTAACCAACAACTGAAATATTTCCGGTGGTTTGGGGGTTTAATCTTTTCATTTCCCTGTGAGGAATTTGAAATATTTCCTTTGCCTCTATTTTGATAGAAGCCAGTAGAAATGTGACAGGAAATGAGCAGAAAAGAGGAATGATGGCATGCAACAAAAGCCACCAGCTGCTTTCCAACTGGGGATGTTGCAAGTAGATGGTCGGTTTATTAAACCCTGTCAGATTGTCACTCCGATCAACAGGAAATTTCATCAACGGGCTTAATAGCAAGAAGAAAGGAAAAGTAGAATCGCTCAGATTTAATTGATAAATTAGTGACTCAGAACAGTAATTCTGTTAAGATATCAACTATGATGACTGCCTGTTCTCAGTAATTTAGTACAAAAATAGTCTTCCTCAAAGCGGTGTTGCTAATGTTCAAGTTAACCTGCTGTATGTTATTTGTTGTTATTGGCTTTGAATTCAATCCTATAATCCCATAGAATGTTTTCAAGTAAGCCCATATTTTTACTCTGAAATGTTGTAGTTATATCCATGCTTGTGTATGTGTGTGTGTATGTGTGTGTGTGTGTGTGTGTGTGTGTGTGTGTGTGTGTGTGTGTATGTGTGTGTGTGTGTGTGTGTGTGCGTGTGTGTTTGTGTCTGCATTTTTCAACAGAGATCACATGTGATAAACCTAGGATTGAAAATGGTTATGTGATTGGAGAAATCCAAACGTACAAGGAAGATGACATCTTGGATTTTGCATGCAATCCTAAATATAAACCCAGTGAAGAAAGAAATTCAAAATGCATAAAACTAGGAAACACAGCAAACTGGAGCCCCACACCTGCATGTGAACGTAAGTATAAATCAAGTAATTCACTTTATTGGTTTTATCATACTGACTAGTAAAAATTGGTGCTGGATGGATGGATGTCATGGTGTTGTAGTCTGTCTTGTTACAACAAACTAACAGGTAATATGCTTCATTTCTCAACAAATGCAGCAGTAAGATGTGAACTGACGCTGCCGGCACTCAAAGGAACCACATATGACCCTGCTTCCAGAAGTTTTTTTCCACCTGGTGCCACAGTAAGAGTCATATGTGGAGAGAAGTATGGGATTACTACCCGTCAGGACCCCTCAGCAGTGTCTACTTGCCAAGACAACGGACAGTGGGACATCAGACCGATATGCCAGGGTAAAAAACTACATAAACTTTAGTGCCAGAGACAGATAATGATTCCTCTCTGTATTTATAAACCCATGATGATGATGATGATGATGGTTAATCTGATCCTGATCAATTGATACACACATTTTTTTCTCTTATTCTAGAGGTTACATGCCCCAATCGAAAACCCCAAGATGTGTATTACTGGAATGTCGTTCGGTGGCAGAGAATAACATTGGATGACACTACAAGCTATTGGTGTAGGTCAGGGTACAAGAAAACAGATGGCGCTGATAAGCTCACATGCACCAGAGATGGGTGGAGTCCAGATCCACCTTGTCAAGGTATTGTGAATATTTATGCAAGTGGGGAAGGAGCTTTGAAACATCAGGAGGAGAAAATGGAGTAAATAGGAGTGATTTTCTAGTTTATCAACTAATTTTATACAATGTTTTTACCCCTAAGTCTAAAATTAGGACAAAATCTGCATCACTCTGAGGATTTTGGTCCAGTAAGGATTGATCTTTTTTACTCTAATGACCCTTTTCCACTAATTTGTCCTAGGAACCAAAAGCCGCTAAACTCAGGAACTAAATCAGGAATTAAAACTCACTTTTTGTGAATTCCTGTTTGTGTTTCTGCAATATCTCAGGCTTTGGTTACATACACAATACTAGGATGAGTTCATTGTTGGTTTGGCTCTGCATATGAGATTAGAAAATCGCCAGCCTTATCCTTTAAAAGCAGTTGTTAATACAGCCGAACTCAGGGAGCCAGCAGTATGGATATCATGACTAAAGATAAAAAAATCTTGTTATTTTTGTTTATTTTGAAACACAGTAGTAGTGTACTAGACTTTTCAACTACAATAAAAAGAGTGAGATAAAGAGATGAACAATAGAGCAAAGGAGTGAATGAGAGAAATTAAATTCAACTTGTTTAGAAATTTATTTCAATGTACTGTACATACTAAAGCTGAAAAACAACCATAAAGTAGTCGGCAGATCACTGTCTCTCTTTGGTCTTTTCTTATAAGTTCATACAGTCCAATTCACCAACAGTTATTTCTGCATTTATATATGTGTACAAACAGCTGTGAAGTAAATGTAGCCTACAGTATATCCTTTATTTAACCAAGTAAAAGTCTTTATGTCATATAGAAGCACTTTGTCACACTGCTATCATTAACAATACTCAGTATGTGCAGCACTGAATAATTGCATCTTGTTTTTGTTTTTCTTTTCTTTTCTTTTTTCAGAAATAAAATGTGACAGAATGGTTGTCCCGAATGCAGACATTAGCAACAATTACAAGCAGGAATACAGAAAAGATGAAAAGGCCCATTATGTCTGCAAGGGTGGTCAATCACGTTTTACTCTTACCTGTACAGCAAAAGGTTGGGAGGGGCAATCCACTTGTGAAGGTGAGGAAGTACAGAACACAATACAGTTTAAATGACAAAGTGTTTTCAAACTATTTTTCTATAAATTTATTACTGTTTTTACATGCATGTATTTACCATCTTGGCTGAACTTGTCAAACTTATTAACTTGCAGTCAATGCCAAACATAGAAAAAACAACTCCAGTGACTTTTAAATCATTAAGCAGGAAAACAGGGAAGCTCCTGTCTGATAGATAAAAGTAAGCACAAAAAGAGTGAAACTCCAAACTACTGCTAATCATCTGTCATTGACAACTGATTTCAGGCTGTATGGAAGCTTTGCCCCTCAGTTGATGAAATCCCTCCTGCAGTCTAAAGACAGCACAAAAAATATATGTTCAATCTGTTGCTTGTAATGTGAAAAACAATCTCTGTCAAAGCTCAAAGCCATGAAACATGGTACTCTTTTGCTGGTACTTTGATTAGCTCATGGATATAACAGAACAATTATGAATTAAACAATAATCCTCTCTATGTCCATCTGACACAGTATCTAGGTTCTAGGTTTACACACAGTTTCGAGACTCAAATGTATAACCAATATGCAGTGCCATCTTGTAATTGTAAGTGGCAGGAAAATAATATATATGTGTTCTGAGTTTGTCAACAGAAACAACAGAAAAATGTGTAATGTGTGTATTAACCACTCAGCCAAATTTGCATGATTAAGAAAACCGGCAAGTATATAAAATTAGGTTTCAAAATTGTGGAAAAATAAGCAGTATTCTATGCTCTGAAATGCTGGGGGCGTGTCCGCTGAAGGCGCTAAAAGCACAGTCCAACTGAACAGCCTCTGAGTGAACAACACTCATACCAAACTCCTGTATAACAATACACAATTTAAAATAGGCCTTGTTAGTAGGTGTAAGGCAAGGAACGTGGATGATATTTTAACAATAAAGTAACATTAGGAGCCACTGGTTAAATCAGCACCTATTTTGTAGGTAAATGTGGACTTGTTTCAGTAGAAATTTAACTTAAATGACTAATTAACAAGTGATCCATCACAATCGTTATTATGTTAAATTGTCGTTTTTTTCTATGTAGTTTGCTACACTTAATGTTACTAAAAATAAGATAAAGGAGCAATTGCCTCTCACGTCTTGTTTTTTGGTGAAGTGCTGCCCACACAGTTGGTACTAAAGCCGAAGCCACGGGCGGCGGCCAGTGTCTGCCGCTGCTGGCACCACATCCATTGACTCTACCCGTCTTCCAAGCCAAACAGCCGGTGCTGAAGCCGAAGCCGCTGGCGGCTCCACCCATCAATGGATGCTTCAGCTGGTTTAGACTAACTCCTTGAGCACTAATGTTGACCAGAAATGGTCCCATTTATCAGTAACAGATTATTAGAAGTGAATCCCAGTTGTCTCTGATTAAAGTTTGTAAAACTACCTGATGTAAAAATAGTAACTATGAGTATGTGTGCTCTAGTGTTTATATAGTGAGGGAAGGGTCATGCTAGTAACCCGTCTACATCATCGAGCCACCATTTCAGGCCCGTCCAAAAAATCCTGAGCACAGAAATGGTGAAAAACAGTTTAACGCTCCAACTCCACAACTCAGTACTACATAGTTCACAGTCTTTTCATATGTTTTCAGCAATTATTTTCTAACGTGTAAAATGTGTTTAAAAGAGGTCTCAGATTTTCCTTTACACAGACTTTAAAATGCATTGTTTTGCAGCTTTGAGGTGCAATAAGTGTAATTACAGCTTTTTGTGGGTGTGATCGGTGGTAGAAAGTACATTTACTCAAGGAGTATACTGTACTTGAAGTTACACTTTCCTTATTTTTAATAGTGCATTAGTTCATCTCTCAGTATTGACTGATTTCCCAAAGCCACTCAACCCCGGATCCTTTTGTTTCTGTTGAAAATGTAAATCTTCAGCAGAAATAACATGTAAACAACATGTTTAAAATATATATTTTAATTTTTAAAAAAGGGGGCTCAGTAATTTTCCTAACACAGCCAGGCACTGTAGTTTTCAGCAAAGGTTACTCAAACAGTAATAGTAATCGTTCATTTATTGGGGACTATTTTCAGCCACTTGGTGCTCTAGTGAATATTTACAGCTGCAGTGTACTGTATGCATGTATGAGGGACTGACTTACTGTTCATGTTCATGGTAATAAAGAACTGTAACTTTTTCTTTGTTTTTTACAGATACCACAACATGTCCCAAAGCTGAAATTGAAAATGGATTTGGAATTGTAATAAGTGGAACACTGCACTATGCCTGTGATGTAGGTTATAAGCTTGTCACTAAAGGCTGGTGGGGTGAAGCCAAATGTAACAAGCGCAAGTGGTCTGCAATCCAACGATGCATCGGTAAAGAATTTTGAATGCCTTATTAGTCTAGATATAACCTGCATGAAGCAAAGTTACCACAGCAGCTTGTTGATGTTTTAATTAGAAAATGAAATGAGGTTTTGAGGTTTTAATCAGTGAAGATTTCCTTGCTTAAGAAATACTACATAAACACAAAAAACAAACAAAAAAAAATCAGTAAAACAATGTAGCATTGGTTCGCTGCCTGGTCACTGTATGCTTAAAGTGAACATATCATGCTTTTTGTGATTTTCTGTTATTTTTATACTGTTATGATGTTGGATCTCTATGTTAAACATGGTCAAAGGTCCAAATCAGGAGGTGAACATATGTGAAAAAGTCGAAAGCCAGTACAGTACATGAAAAAGAAGCAAAATCCTACTACTACTTGTTTGTTTACGTAGCCTCCAGAGCTGGTGGAAGTCTGCTGAGAGGCAACTTCTGGGAGCTAACCAATCAGAACAGAGCAGGGCTCATCAGGAGGGGGGCCATAAGATAAATGAGAAGTTTTTTCAACTGTGAATCAGGCAAAGATATTAGTAGAGCCCCAGAATAAAAATATAGACAATGTGCATCTTATGTACCTCTAAGCTATGCATTGATATTGCTGATGGATGAATTCTTCTCTTTAAATGTCTCTCAATATACTGTATTGTTTCTTTTAACATGTTTTCTTTATCTCACACAGTGTTACCTGGTTTGTTCCAGACTTGAACTCATTTCAAAACAGAAATTTGGTTTACTTACTGCATGTTTGTTAGCTACAATATATGGATCTAATGTTTATGATCATATCCACTCTAGATGAAAACAGTTGTGGGGAAGTGCCTAATATTACTAATGGGAGAGTGATCTTTGGAACTGATACGGATCAAGGTACCTTCCAGATTAATTGTAACAAAGGATATCTTGCTCAGATTCATGAACTAACCTGTCAAAACGGGAAATGGCAATCTGGAAAAATACCTTTCAAAAAGATCTGTGCACGTGAGTCATCTTCAGTCTTATTTTATCAGATATTATTGTTTATAAAAACGTATATGAGATGTATGTTAATACTTCTCATGTTTCATCTCTTGCAGCTATCTCCGAGCCCTGTGAGGCCCCACCTAGAGTAGAGAATGCAGTTGTTCGTGGTGCATATCAGAAGGAATACTCGTCTGGCTCTACAGTAACTTATCTGTGCCGCCAGAAGTATACAATGGAGGGAGAAGGCATGATTACATGCACAAATGGGCATTGGGATAAGGTGGACATTAATTGTACATGTACGTACTTTCAAAAGCATTGCACAAAACCTTTAACACAATTCCAGTTGGGTAGCATGTTGACTTATCAAGATGCCGAATGCTATTATGAATGTATGGAAGAAAAATGGAATTTTGGAAGTTTTCCAGTTTTGCATTCAGTGGTTCTCCCCTTTTAAACCAGATGTGGATGGGTTCAATTTATACTTTTGATTTGACCTGTGTAGACAAGGATACAAGTAACTTTCTGGCAATAAGAAACGTGTTACATTTGCAAATATGTTACAAAAAAATCTGTATTAATTCCCAGCTGAGCTTTCAATACAACATCAAGAGCATTTAGCCTGAAATTGATGTATTTAGCTAATCACATTAAGTCATATGATAAGAATATTTCTGCTGTCCGAGCAATAATACCTTGAGAAAAAAACTCTTTAACATTTAGATTGTGATTGAAAAGCAAGTGGTAAAATAATACATTTAAAAACAACACTGCTAAAACTTAAATCCAGCAAATGACATTTCTAACTCAAAACAATCTAATTGGACATGTCAGGTAACAATGTATTTCTTACATTTTTTTAGTGCACTGTCACATGCCCGAAGATGAGAAGGATACAATGAGGGTCACCGAGGATAAAGAAAGATATGTGCATGATGATGTCATTGAGTATAGATGTATCTCACCTAGTGAAAAAGCTGGCAGTGCAACATGTGTCAACGGCGAATGGGATAAACCAGTAACATGTAAAGGTAAGAAGGCCAAATGAAAGCAGACTTAGAGCATAGGTGCTGAGTTTTTTGAAGTCTATCTGAACACAATTCTCACAAACCATATGTAGGTTGGGAGAGTTGTGGGTCCTCCTCATTATACTGACCATGAGGAGATCTCTTAGTAGTGTAACTACGCTGTAAAAGATGGGGTGCAAAATCCACAGTCCTCTTTCTGTTTGAAAATGTATTGTAAGGTTCAGCCAAAGCTAATTTGGTTTCAGCAGTCTAAGTAAGCTAAATCATGTTGGTATCTTAGTCTTGGTAGTCACATATAGGTTTATTGGCAATGTTTTGTCCCAGAAATACTAGGAAGTATCCATGTGCCGCAAGTCAGGAAGGAAACACTGTCTGGGAAAACACAAGGAGGGGATTTCTTACTAAAAAGACTAACTTTAGAAAATATGCACACACAATTTAGCTAACTCAGAATTCTGAAGCCTCATATTAGGGTTTCATTAAACTTCAGAGTGCATTTTTGCACAAAACAAGAACTGTGGATTTTTTTCCCCCATTTCTTGCAGTTCAGTCAAGGCCTGTGACCGATAACGCTTTCAACATTCATATGGCATGTGAGAACTGTATTTAAGATGGAAAAATCAGCACCAGCACCTGGGCGGTAAAAGATAATAACTAAAGGCAAAAAAAAAAAAGTAATACTTTATGTGAGTACTAATCATGGTGGAGTTTTCCTGACAGGCAATTTAAATCTATGTACAAATACCATAAGTGTACTCTGGTTATGAGTTTGCAACTAAGATGAGATGATTCTATTCTCAGAAATATTTAAAGAGCAAGTGATGACAGATGGAGATCTGGGCATTTGGCATAGAATTTAATATATAATAATATAGATAAAATGTATAATTGTATGTAACGTATCCAGTGTATTTTATTGAATGCCAAACTATTTTACATGTACATATTACGAACTTGGAAAAAAGTGAACATTACAGGAAAGTTCATTAGGACTATTTAAAACTGCTTGCTTGTGTAGTACAGAGAAATTATATGAGAAACAAGATATTATCATTGGCATATCATGAGAGATTGAAGATGAAAAGTGCACCAGGAGTTGAGAATTAAAAACTATACTGAGTGTTGGCAGTCATATTTTGCTTCTATAGCTACAGTGGGTTCAAAAATTATAGAAAATGTAAGTTGCAGAGTTTTAAAACTATCTTTACTGCACCTTATGAAAATTTCGTGAGAAAAAGAAAATTGATGAACATTTTCTCTTAATGAAAAATAGCCTGTGTAGCTATTAATCAGACTAATATAGGGAAATACAGGTTGAAAAATATACTTTTTGGACGGCACAATACCATGAGTAACAAAAAACAAAAAAATAAAACATGCTTGGTTAATATACTAAGCAGAGTTGTACAAGACAAAGGTTTCATATTTGCAAGGTCACTGTAAATGCAACTATCTTTGTTTTATCATACAGAGGTAAAGACTTAGACATAGATTTACATCGGAATTGGGTTCATGAAACCCAAAAAGTTGGATCATAAGTCATATATGCTGCTGTTTATATAAACCTGGTGATAAAACTGTTTTTCTTCCTTAAAACAGCAACATGCACAGTCACAGATGTACTTGGCAAAGCAAAGCCCAACAAATATGTAGAAGGTGCACAACTAAGGGAAGGAGAAAAGTTAAGGTTTTATTGCTCCCTGCGTGGACAAACTCTTCAAGGGAACAAAGAGGTCGAATGTTTAGCAGACGGACAATGGAGTGGTCCCTTCCCAACATGTGGAGGTAAATAAATCCTTCTCGTATCCCCTAGTTCCTTATCTGAGGAAATGACGGTTAAAGGTGGTCCATGATCTAGCTTTCAGATGTTTCCCTCAGAGGGCTTGCTTTCACTCTATTTACCTTGCATTTTAAAGGAAAACTGCAAAGGAAGAGGGGCAATTTCTTTATAGTATGAAGCAATTCATGCTGAAACTGCTATTTCAGGATGAGGTGGACTGTAAAGCCACATCAAATTTAAACCAGCTTTTTATTTGTGAGAAACATGTCAATTTCATGCATATTATCTTTTGTGCTGCCATTTTCTTCTTCTTGAAATATAGCAGTTATTCTTAGTGTTTCATGTTTTATATAAATAATTTAGACCCCATTTTACCAGGTATCATCATGTAATCTGGATATTTTACATGAATAGGGAAAAATGCATTTCATTACAGATAAAATGCAACATATGACCGAATCAGCCAGACCACATCTCAGCCAGATTTAAATGCAATTTGTAACTCTGTCTCTTCCTGCTATCTCAAGCTGCCCAGCTAAGAAAGATATAGCCGAATCCTTCCTCTGCAAAGGAAAAATAAGCAGAGTCTGTACAGCAGTATCACTCTGGGAGACTCTCAATGGACCGCTATGACATAAGTACAAGGCGAGGGTCACATGAACAATGCGGGTAGCCAAAGTAGTGCTAGTGCTAGCAAGCCTCTCCATCAGCACTGATTTCCTTTTACAGTATAGACAAATCTGCTGGCTGATTTATGTGTTGCACTCTAAAGCAACACTGCCATCACTGCGGTGGCAGAATTTAACTGGATGCATTTACACTGACAGCAAAAGCACAGATATTTGGCTTGTTCACAGTCAGCAGTCGTCCCCTCCAGCAGATGAAGATATACATCAATGTGGAAGGTTTTCACTCTCAACACACTTGTGTGAAATTGGTTATGACACAGAATTTTGGAAAAGAATAACAATAATGCATCAACTCTGTCTGACCTCCATGGCATGGATGTGAAATGTCCGTAAACCCAGCTGGGCTTATTTGTTAGCTGATTATAAATCATCAAACCTACAGTCCAGAGTAGCAAGCTAGTAAGAGATTCATGGGGTGATGGTTGACCATCTGCTCTGTGTAGGAAAACCACTCGGTCCCCGGACAGTCTGTAGTTTGTATGTCATTCATAATGCAAGTGGATCTTAAGGATTCAACCAAGGTGTATAAAAGTTAAATTGATTTCATGGAACAAAGACTCATGGATTTTCCTTTTATTTTTCTTTAGCTTGAAGGCAAAGCTTTCAATTTACTAGTTCATCTACATTCCAACTCTCACCTATGTTCATAAGCTTTGGGTAGTGACTGAAAGAATAAGAATGTCTCCATTTAGGGGTGGCCTGGGCACATTCAGCTGGTAGGAGACCCCAGGGCAGACCCAGAACATGCTGGAGGGATTTTGTATCTCATATAGTTTGGGAATATCTTACGGTCCCTCAGGAGAAGCTGGAGGACGTTGCTGGGGAGAAAGAAGTCTTGGTTACCTTGCTCATTCTGCTGACCTGGACCCAAATAAGCAGTGGAGAATGCATGGTTGTTGTTTGTTTGTTTGTTTGTTTACATCTAGCCATCTGTTAAATCTGGAGTAAAATCATTTGAAAAGTTTAAATTATGTAGAATGTAACCTTAATTTTAATGGCATTGGATTACCATATTTTCAACACATGACAGGTTATATATCTGGGTAAAAATGCTTAAAAAAGTGAAAGTTGTGGCCTCTCTGGGTACGTTATGTTTTCATTCTGTTATATATGCCAATGTATGGTTTGAATGACAATACATTTGAACTTGAATGGTGTTAGCCTAGTCAGGTTGCTGAAAATCATTCTATGAATCTATACAGCTATCTCCATTCTGCCAAGAGATCTTTGCCTTGCATGTCATACTGGCCCACCTGGTGTATCCTGCATTGCGTGCCTTGACTTGACTTGACAAGTCTGAAAGGTTCCGTCTACCTAATTTGTATATTGAGATCCACGATGCAAAGGCCCGTCATCAGATGTCATTATCTTGATAATGTAGCCAGATTAAAAGCACATTAATATCAGGATGTAAATGTGGTCATATGAATAACAATAGATATACATATAGACATAAAGACCATGAGAAAAATAATTACACAGCTTTTCTGGAAACTATTAATTTATATTTATTTTTGTGGTTGTTTACATTTACATTCACTTTAAAGGCCACAAATCATGTGACAGCAAAATAACTGCAGATCACAGACAAAGATCTGTCACTCTAGGTAACAATGTCATAATAATGTCTAAACTTCTACTTTCTCTGTTATCACCCACATTCTTTTAGTTCGTTCGCGCTGTGGAATACCACCTCGTCTTGCAAATGGAGAGACCAAGACCACTACTAAACATCACTATGAGCATGATGAAAGAGTTGAATACACGTGTAAGAACCACTACATCATGGAGGGCAAGCCTTTCAAAACCTGCAACAATGGTGAATGGACTGGAGAGATGAGATGCCACCGTAAGTCATAATTCCCTTCATATTTTAATCTTGCATTTTGCGCAATTATTTTACATAGATAAAAACATTAATTGAAACTACTGAAATGTATAAGTTGCTCTGCCAAAATATACTGATAACATAATCAAATCTAATTGGCAAGCCAGGATGATATGGTGCACAGGATATAATTTTGCATTAAGTTTGTTTTCAATATATATTTTATTTTGGTTAATTTGTGCATCATGTTTAACCTCCAAATTCATTCAGATAATACAAAAGATTAAATGAGTGTTTTTGACAGGTCAGAAACACTGTTAAATTTCATATGTACCTGAGAGAAAGTACCAGAAAACTGGTGAATGCTGCAAATTATGCTGATAATATCACAACTCTGCTGTACAAAGCCAAAATACAGTAACTACATATTTGGTGAAAATTAAGTTGAGACAGGAATCTGACTTTTTGGAATCTGTTATTACAATATAAAGATTATGTTGAATAAATGTTTAATTTCTGTAAGTCAACACGTTAAATTGTTACAGAGATAGACCGATAGACAGCTGAAACAAAAGCGATACATCAAGTGAAAGCTAGCTGGTGAGATAGACACTTTCGATTGCATATAGTTTAAAGTAGTGCAGTATCTACATTTTAGGGGGTTTTAGGTTCTTAACCAACCTAAACAGACATAACATAAAGGCAATATAACCTTCCTATCTGTTTCGTGGTTTGCTGGCTTGCAATGTGTGCTCTCTATGCAGAATATCGTAATTTAATATGATACTGATGAAATTCTGGTAAATCACATATAATTACTTTTAAATTGTGTATTGATTTTTATTGATTTTTTAACCATTTAAATGGACAAGAAAGATGATGATACTGATTATATACTAAACATATATTTTTACCCAACATTGGCAACAATGATATATGGAGTATGCTGTACATTCAGTCATCACATGAATGTTATTTATCTGTTATCTTTTACAGAACCCTGCACCTTGGATAGAGAACTCATGAGCACACATAATGTTAATACATAATGTTAACCTATTAAATACTTACTTTATTTAATATAAATTAATAATACATTAAATATGTGTTAATCAATTTTAATTTGACAGCATAAACCTTGTAGAATACTGATTTTCCTAAAAGAAATTCAGCTTCATTTCCCTTGTCAAACATTTGTTCTCATCTTTCTCAACTATTTCCATAAAAACAGGAGCAAACAGCTGATGTGCCACTTGTTTTAGTTCTCCTTTTCCTTTAGCTTGTTCTTGATCTGTGATCTGATCACAGTGTCAAGATAAAGAGAGTGCTTATTAATACCAGATGTAAATACAAAGACTAAATCATATCTTGTTATCAGAATAACATGCCCAGATGAACAGCACATGTTAATACTGACTGTACATATAGTCATTAAAAGTCACAATGGAAACATATAGATATACAGGCTTCTATAAGAAAGACTTACAAGAGCTTTTCTGAAAATGACTTATTTGTATTTATTTTTTTAGTTGTTTCCATTTACATTCACTTTTAAGGCCACAAAACATGTGACTGCAAAATATCGTGTAATTGCAAATCACAGTCAAACATCTGTCACTCTAGAAAAATGTCATATTTTCACCTCAATAATGTCTAAACTTCTACTTTCTCTGTTATCACCCACATTCTTTTAGTTCTTGCAGGCTGTGAAAGACCACCTGTCCTTGAAAATGGAGACACTACGACCAGTGTTAAACCTCGATATGAGCATAATGAAAAAGTTGAATACATATGTCAGAAATTCTACGTCATGGAGGGCGAGCCTTACCAAACCTGCAACAATGGTGAATGGACTGGAGAGATAATATGCCTCAGTAAGTCATATGCATATTTTAATCTTGCATTTTGCGTAATTATTTTACATAGATAAAAACATTAATTGAAACTACTGAAATGTATAAGTTCCTGTGCCAAAATATGCTGATAAAGTTTGTTTTCATTATATGTTTTATTTTGCTTAATTTGTGCATCATATTTAAACTCCAAATTCATTCAGATAATACAAAAGATTAAATGAGTGTTTTTGATAGGTCAGAACCACTCTTAAATTTCATATGTACCTGAGAGAAAGTATTCTGCTGTACAAAGCCAAAATACAGTAACTACATGAAGAAATGTATTATTTCTGTAAGTCAACATGTTAAATTGTTACAGAGATAGACCAATAGACAGCTGAAACAAAAAAAGATATAGCCATGAAAGCTAGCTGCTGAGATAGATACTTTCCATTGTAGATCATTTAAAGTAGTGCAGTATCTTAATCAATCTAAAAAGGTATAAAATAAGGCAATATAACCTTCCTATCTGTTTCATGGTTTTCTGGCATGCAATGTGTGCTCTATATACAGAGTGTTGTAATTTAATATCATACTGATTACATACTAAATATATATTTTTACCCAACACTGACAATAATCATATATGGAGTATGCTGTACATTCAGTCATCACATGAATGTAATGTTATTTATCTGTTATCTTTTACAGAACCCTGCACTGTGGATAAAGAACTCCTGGAAACACATAATCTTAAATTCAAACATATAGATGGAGATAAATTGTATTCAGCCCATGATGATGTAATAGGGTTTGAGTGTGTCGAAGGAACAACACATGACGGCATAGTGGGAATGCGTCAGAACTGTATTTATGGTGTGATGAACCTGCCAACTTGCCATTAAGAGTTTTAGTCAGCTGGAAGTGTTAAACATGAGCTGTCTGGACAAACATGTAAAAGATAATCAGAGTTAATTTTTAGACAAGTTGTGCACTGGTCCACTGTCTATACTTCAGTTTTAAATTTTAATAAAACATATACAGTTTGTTCACTTTGTCTGTTTTCTGCCTCTATAATCAGATGCATGTATATGCACTATGACAGTAAAGTCAATGTATCCCATCTTGAGTCTTCAGTGTTACAAGAGGGAGAGTCAGATCAGCTTTCCTGGGGAAAATAAATAACTAACGCATCCTCAGTTACAAATATATTTTGAAAATACACTTAATGACAACAAGTCAGTGATTATCAACATAAAGAGAAAAGGTTTATATTGAATGCATCTGGAAACTCTTCACTGTCAATTAACAATCCTCACACTGAAAAAATCTTCAAAATGATCAATATCAATGCATTTTGTTTGATTTTCCAACATCTTCTCCTGGCAACAAAAGCATGATTAACACATTACCGGTTATGTTGAGGGAACTCAAAGCACTTAGTTAAACTTAGGGAAAGATCATGGTCTTGGTTAAAGGATGTGTTTTTGTTATTGTTGATGAATCTCATGAAAACACCATAAACAACAATTCATCAATCCATCTCTCAATACTTTCCACCTTTGCAACCACGTTCTTAAATCCTAAGTTTGGGGCCATTAGGACCATTTTCCTACCCTGAGATGCTTGAAATGGATGCTTCTGTGGATGCAATGATCAATAGTGGAAAGTACATTTACTCAAGAACTGTACTTTAAGGATAAAGCTGGCTAGCTAGTCCATTCCTCAATGCTTTTTGACCTCCCCAGCCAATCTGTTGCTCTCAGCCCCAAGCCCATTTGTTCACTCTGATCTTTAAAAATGGGTCATAGGTATGGGCTATACTGCACTGTTTTTAGCAAACGTTACTTAAACTGGAGTAAATTGTGTATTTTTAAGGTTATTTTCAGCCTCGGATTTGGTGAGATTCATGACAGCAGAATAGTGCATGAGGGGTCAACTCAAAGTTGACAGTTGACAGTCAAAAAAATATTGTCACCAGAAAATATTTAACCAAAACTACAACTTTTCCCTGACCGTAACAAAGTGTTTGAGTGGTATAAACCTAACAACATGTGGACGACAGGACAGGAACCCCAACCACCTCCTTACAACTTCTGTTCAGAATGTTTCATTTCCTGAACTGCAAAAACATGACCAGTGAACATGATCAAGGCAGCAATGGATGAAAGATGGAAGACTGTAAACTATTTCAAACACCTAAACGTTTTAAGTTTTCTGACTGAGAACAAATTCCTTTACAGTATTGATAGGATACAGAATATGAGTGTATAAATTGAATGTGCCATTTATCATGTTGTGTTCATAAAACCTTGTGCAATCCCACTGGGCAGTGCATGTTGCGACACTCAGTGTCCCCTGAGGACACGAGCTGGAGACAAACACACAGGAGTTCTTCTCAGAAAACAGCATTTGTCACAAGAGCATGCAGTTGTCTTTAATCTTTCTGCTCCTCCAACTGTGGGGGAATGTTGAAGTTTCTTTATCACAAAATGGTAAGTAGGAGTTTTTAATTTCTCAGGTGTAGCTTTGAGATACAAACAGGGCTTATGTTAAACCAAGACAAAGAGGAATTAGTGCAAATGTGCAGGGCGGTTGGTTAATTAGTCCCACCGTTTATATTTGCACACTGTCACATAGCTAAATCTCTTCCTATTTACATGACTCTGAAAAATAAAAAATTTGCTTATCATAGAAGTGAAAGATTTTTGCAACATTGACTGACTCTCAAAAAAATATATTTTCTTGATTTTTTTTTTTTTGTCACATGAAACATCTAAAATATTCACATATAAAGGATTGGATTATTAAAATGGGTTATACTAATGTAACAGCTTTGCATCATTGTTATAATGTCTTTATGATGTATTTTTAGCTTTTCATATATATATTATAAATTCATTTCACGATTTCAACGTAAAAATTTCTTAAGCTACTCAGATGTGTACCTCATATAAAAGGTGGAGTGTATGGAAAAAAGGTATACTTGATGAGGATCATGTGAAAATTATTCATATAATCTTTATAATTATTTTAGGAGCCATTCAGTGATGTGGATATCCATTGATTTTATCATTGTGTCCAGCTCCCCCTCATCTCTTTACTATCATATATGAGGCAAACTATTGATGATATAGTGTAAGAGTGGAACTTTTGTCATGTTGCCATGTTTTTGTCTCTCAGCATGTTCGAGGCTCCCAGATGTTCCTCATGCCCATGTGTCAGAAGAGACCAAAAAATCTGAGTACCAAGAACATGATGTGATACATTTTACTTGTGAACCCGGTTATATATCGTATGAAACCTCCAAATATGTTTGCACACATGAAGGCTGGCTGACAGTCCGGCAGGAAACGTGCTACTGTGAGTTAAGTTGCTTTACTGACTACTGTTGCTGCAGTTCAGGTGTGAAACATTCAACATGGTCTCATCTTAATTCATCCATACACTCAAATATGCCTATCAACATAGGCCCTATTAAAAGAGGCCATTTATTAACCACTGCCTCCACAGAGGGACTGCACTCCCAGCAGATACTAAACTGCATTTCATTGTGCAATTCTGTATTGTATGATTACAACAAAGCTGAACCTTGAACATTACATTCATTACATTACATTCAGAATTTTTTGTCATAAATGTATTATGGGAACAATTGTAAGGTTCAATGTCTAAACTTAGACATGCAGACAGGAATACTTCTTGGATCAAACTACCAACCTTGTCATCAACAGCCGCCCCCTTAACCTACTAATCTACAACCACCTCAAAGAACCCAAGACATTACCTAAAGTCATACTGTATCAGGTCTGCTTTACTGTGGCTTGGGAACGAATGAAACAGAGTCATAGTTATCGTCTCTACCCTTCTAGTAGATGATCAGTCAATCACTGATGGGCAGACTATGAATATATACTCTCTGTGAGCCTACTGGATGCTGATAAATACTTTACTCCCTTTTGGGTTCTTGGAGACCTAATTATTTTTAATGCTGTACTGTGTCAATAAGATCTTCATTAGATCTCTGAATGATGAGACAATGTGTCCAAATTTTTCTTCTTTTCCCATGTTGCCATGTTATTTGTTAGCATGTTCGGAGCTCCCAGATGTTCCTCACGCCAGCATTTCAGAGGAGACCAAGAAAGCTGAGTACCAAGAAGGAGACACAATACATTTCACTTGCGACCCTGGTTATATATCAGGTCCAACCATCAAATATGTATGTACAAGCAGAGGCTGGCTGGCAGTCCGTCTGGGAACATGCTCCCGTAAGTTAAATGGCTTTCTATTATATTCTTTCACCACCGACTGAGTGACTACTCCAATTGTAGATATATTGGATGATAGCAAAGGACTGCAGTAATCCACTAATCCAAAACAGGAACTGCTATAAAAATGCTTTAAAAAGATCTATTATCATTTCAGACTTTGTAATAAAAAAACAGAAGTCCCTTTCAGACACAAGCTTGATTACATAAATGTAACAGCAGTTTAACACGTTAGTCTAATCCTTGAATGAGCGCCCAGAAAACAGTTTTCATTTTGAAACTGCAATTTCTTCCTGTGGATAGTGGCATCAGATCAAAAAACCCTTATATGTGTAGTTCTGGAGGGCATGAGTAACAATATATTTTGTCATTTCATTAGGTTCATTAGGTTTGCAATGGCCAGATAAAGGGAAGTGGCATATAAAATTGTGTCGTCTGCATAAAAATGTTCTTTACAAAGTGGAGTATTGTCAAATTAAAGGGGACATATTATGCTTTTTATGACCTTCTGTTACTGTCATGATGTTGGATACCCATGTTAAACATGGTTCCAAGTTCCAAAACTTGAGTTGAACATATGTAAAAATGGTCCATGCAAGGCAGTCTGCCCTAAACACTTCCCTGAAAGAAGAGATTGGCTCATCACAGATGTCCATAAACGTCTGCCTGTTCCATAATCTTTGTTGCTGAGGTTGTTCACATCATGCAAAGACATTCCAGTAGAGCCCCAGAATAAAAATATGGATCTGGACATGTGCATAATGTGTCTTCTTTAACATGAAGGCTACAACAGCACAATTTCAAATAAATGAGAAAGAAAGAAAGAGATGTTAAATGTGTATCTTGTTCCACTTTCTTAATAGCACTGTAATCACATTTTTTTATCTTACTAACATCTCTTATATGCAAAACTGAAGCTATGAAATACTGTGAATGAGTAAATTTTAAATTGTACAGGAGATGTTGTTCTTGATTCCATGTCTGAAAAGGGCTTGAGTGATTAAGAATTTGTTTTAACTCAGAAGTCCAGAAGTACGGTTGTGTGACTGATTATTGGCACAAATGTACTTGTAAACAGCGAATTGTTAGTAGTTGAAGATGATGATTTCAATATACATGCTAACATTTATAAAGTAAATGAAAATCAGATTAGGGTACTGAAAGGTCTATTAAGACCATTGCATTATGTTACTGACTGCAATGCTAGCAAGTAAACATCAATCATCAAAGCAACGCACAAATGATGTATGGGATTTTTTTCTATGTCTGCTGAGTTGAGGGTAAAAAAGTTAAACAGTTGTAGGTGTAGCTTTTTTTTTTGGTTGATGTCTCTTATTTAGGAGACACAAATTTTGCATTTTGACCTCAATCTAAAGGATCTCAGTGGCGTTAGGCTCTTCTCTCTGTTGCAAACCTACTTTTTGATGTTGGCTGATGAGATGGTTGTATTTATACATCTAAAATGTTGCCTTGTTCAGCTTTTTTTCCCTCAGTGGGCCTGACTGACTGTTTGTGTTTAGTTTCAGCTTCGAGCTGTGACGCCCCACCTGCAAATGGAGGGATAACAGTGAAAGGTTTGCCCAAAAATGATGATCCCATCATTCCTGATCATGTACTCACATTCAGCTGCAATTGTCCTGGGGCAATTCTTGATGGCAGTTCAGTGCTGATATGTGGCAAAGATGGACAGTGGGATAGACCATTCCCTTCTTGCAGAGGTAAAAATCAGTGCAACAGTGTACAAAATATCCACATCAGAACCTTTTCTAATTTTTATTGTAGAACATGTTATGATCCATTTTGTTGACAAAGTTAATGCCCGTTTACTATTGATTTTGAAAGATGTTAGAGTTGCAATGGCTGTGGAGTAATTTGTTTAAGGTTTTGAAGAGGTTTGAAGAAACATACACTATATTGTTCAGAAGTGGAATCAAACCTGTAATTATTGAGTTTTTGCCACTAGAGGGCTGCGGAATCAAGCTGTGAGCACAACACTGACACATTATCGCCTTGTAAGTTGATGTTGGAAACTTCATAGCAAAAGGTTGCACATCCAGTAAACACAGAGCAACAATAGCAATCATTTGTAGGCGTGTTTCTGGCCACCTGGCACTCACTCTCTTTTATCTCTGTTTTGGTTTCCACCAACTCCTAAGAAACATAGTTAAGCTGCTAAATGCTTTTCTATGTTCACCAGCTGATCACTAACTTTCTCTGGCTGTTGTTTGGTGCTGGACAAGTATCGTACAGTGGGTTTTTATGGTTTTAATCCTGAGGACAGTTGCCTGCTGCCACTGAAAAAAATGATACTATGAGAGCGGTGACAGTAATCCAAAACAGTAAAGTTGCAAGTGGGAAAATCAAAACAATAAGCTAAAAGATGCTATAAAGCAGTGTTCACCAACCCTGCCCCTGGAGAGTTACTGCCCTACATGTTATAGGTATTTCTCCACTCTAATACACCTGATTCTAATTATTATAATGTTATCGAGCTCTGACAAGCTTCAGCTGCTTGATAACAAGTTAATACTTAGAATCAGGTGTGTTAGAGTGGGGAGATACCTAAAACACGCAGGGCAGTAGTTCTCCAGGAGCAGAGTTGGTGTCCACTGCTATAAAGCTCTGTAGAGCTGAGGGGAATGGCAGAGTCGGGTGATAATTCTCTGTGGGTTCATCGCTGCGACCCCTTTAACGTGTATTCCATTTATAATGTAAAAATATTTATCATAGACTATTTCATAAAAACAGGCATCTAGATCGAAACTTTAGTGTGTCTCCATCTACTCTTACTGTATCAGTACATTTATACGCATTTATACACATTTGCATACTGACGTAAATTTACATACATTTAGACATAAATTGTGAAGCCCAAAAGCTCAGATCCTAAGTCCAATATGCTACTGTTTATTAAAACGGATTAATAAAACTTATTTTTTTTACTTCATCAAAACAGACAAATGCATAGCCACCTGTGTACCTCACAGTGTATAGCGTTAGATAATACAACATTTTTCATAATTCGGCTTCAAGCCTGATAAAGAGGTGATAGAATCCAACTCTAGAATAAGTGTCTCTAAAGAGAGGACATCAGATTTTACATGGAAGGAAGCATCATCCGCATAAAAAGAAGCTTTTGATTCCAAACCATTAATCACTAGACCTTTAATGTTAACATTAGGTCTTACTTTTAAAGTCAGTGTTTCTATAACAAGAATAAACAAATATGTTGAAAGAGGACAGCCTTGTCTGACCCCTCTTGAAAGTTTAATTGTGTCAATAATATACCCATAGTAATTCTCATAATTCTGTTAAAAGGATTTTTGATTTTGATACACTTAACCATGTCAAAGGCTTCTCAAAGTCAGCTATAAATATCAAACCAGGCAGATTATCCTTATCATAATAATCAATGATTTCAAAGAGACGCCTGATCATCTATAAATTGGCTTTCTAAGAAACCTGTTTGATCAAAATGTATTAATTGTTGAATGACTTGCTTTAATCTAAGCGCAATACATTTGGCCAGAATACAGGCGTCAGAGTATTAGGGGTCTCCAGTTGTTTAAATTCACACGATCTTTTGCCTGGCCATCTATATCATGTTTTAACATTAGGGAAATTAAACCCTCTTTTTTGGGAATTAGATTGCTTCCCAAGAGAAATTATAGTAGGCTAATAAAGCATCCTTAATCTCAACAAAGAAGGTTCTGTAAACCTCCATAGGTACTCCATCTAATCCGGGAGACTTGCTATTCTGAAAAGAATATATGGCATCATATAACTCTTTCTAATTAATAGTACCTTCACATAATACTTGCCGCTCATCTGTGAGCTTAGGACGAGGGCAAGATTTCTAAAAATCAAACAAAGAAAAATGTTTTGACTGAAATACTTCCTCTACCTCCTTGAATATGTTAGTATAATAATCCATTAAAGTTTTAATGATGTCATTCATAGATGTAGCAGCTGTTCCATCTTCATTAAAAAGTAAACAAAGATAAAATCCAAATATATGGTTGATAACAGAACATCACGTAGTCACAGCTGCCTGATTATCAATAACTATTTCATGGGGCTGACGACAAATGTTCACTCTGTGAAATAGATTTTACTTTTTGCTTTGATTTCAAACCAAAGCTTAATATTAGGAGTATTTCTTTTTATGAGTCTGTAATATACACTCAAGAATCAGTATACCAATAAGTGATGACAAAAACGTTAAGATTGAAACTTTGGTAATTAATGTCCTCATCTACGCTTAAGCTTACATTTTTGTAATTCACTTTAGTAGTAAATTTAGATACATTTATGTACAGAGGTAAAGATTTTGACATAGATTTACATCAGATTTGAGTTCCCAAAAAGTTGCTATTTATATAAACCTGGTGATAAAACTGTTTTTCTTCCTTAAAGCAGACACATGCACAGTCACAGGTGTACCTGCCAATGTACAGGTCCATGAATATGTAGAAGGTGCACATCTAAGGAGAGGAGAAAAGTTAAGGTTTTATTGCCCCCTGCTTGGACACACTCTTCAAGGGAAGGACGAGGTCGAATGTCTAGCAAACAGACAGTGGAGTGGTCCCTTCCCAACATGTGGAGGTAAATAAATCCTTCTCTTATCCCCTGGTTCCTTATCTGAGGAAATGATGGTTAAAGGTGGTCCATGACCTAACTTTCAGATGTTTCCCTCAGAGGGCTTGCTTTCACTCTATTTACCTTGCATTTTAAAGGAAAACTGCAAAGGAAGAGGGGCAATTTCTTTATAGTATGAAGCAATTCATGCTGAAACTGCTATTTCAGGATGAGGTGGACTGTAAAGCCACATCAAATTTAAACCAGCTTTTTATTTGTGAGAAACATGTCAATTTCATGCATATTATCTTTTGTGCTGCCATTTTCTTCTTCTTGAAATATAGCAGTTATTCTTAGTGTTTCATGTTTTATATAAATAATTTAGACCCCATTTTACCAGGTATCATCATGTAATCTGGATATTTTACATGAATAGGGAAAAATGCATTTCATTACAGATAAAATGCAACATATGACCGAATCAGCCAGACCACATCTCAGCCAGATTTAAATGCAATTTGTAACTCTGTCTCTTCCTGCTATCTCAAGCTGCCCAGCTAAGAAAGATATAGCCGAATCCTTCCTCTGCAAAGGAAAAATAAGCAGAGTCTGTACAGCAGTATCACTCTGGGAGACTCTCAATGGACCGCTATGACATAAGTACAAGGCGAGGGTCACATGAACAATGCGGGTAGCCAAAGTAGTGCTAGTGCTAGCAAGCCTCTCCATCAGCACTGATTTCCTTTTACAGTATAGACAAATCTGCTGGCTGATTTATGTGTTGCACTCTAAAGCAACACTGCCATCACTGCGGTGGCAGAATTTAACTGGATGCATTTACACTGACAGCAAAAGCACAGATATTTGGCTTGTTCACAGTCAGCAGTCGTCCCCTCCAGCAGATGAAGATATACATCAATGTGGAAGGTTTTCACTCTCAACACACTTGTGTGAAATTGGTTATGACACAGAATTTTGGAAAAGAATAACAATAATGCATCAACTCTGTCTGACCTCCATGGCATGGATGTGAAATGTCCGTAAACCCAGCTGGGCTTATTTGTTAGCTGATTATAAATCATCAAACCTACAGTCCAGAGTAGCAAGCTAGTAAGAGATTCATGGGGTGATGGTTGACCATCTGCTCTGTGTAGGAAAACCACTCGGTCCCCGGACAGTCTGTAGTTTGTATGTCATTCATAATGCAAGTGGATCTTAAGGATTCAACCAAGGTGTATAAAAGTTAAATTGATTTCATGGAACAAAGACTCATGGATTTTCCTTTTATTTTTCTTTAGCTTGAAGGCAAAGCTTTCAATTTACTAGTTCATCTACATTCCAACTCTCACCTATGTTCATAAGCTTTGGGTAGTGACTGAAAGAATAAGAATGTCTCCATTTAGGGGTGGCCTGGGCACATTCAGCTGGTAGGAGACCCCAGGGCAGACCCAGAACATGCTGGAGGGATTTTGTATCTCATATAGTTTGGGAATATCTTACGGTCCCTCAGGAGAAGCTGGAGGACGTTGCTGGGGAGAAAGAAGTCTTGGTTACCTTGCTCATTCTGCTGACCTGGACCCAAATAAGCAGTGGAGAATGCATGGTTGTTGTTTGTTTGTTTGTTTGTTTACATCTAGCCATCTGTTAAATCTGGAGTAAAATCATTTGAAAAGTTTAAATTATGTAGAATGTAACCTTAATTTTAATGGCATTGGATTACCATATTTTCAACACATGACAGGTTATATATCTGGGTAAAAATGCTTAAAAAAGTGAAAGTTGTGGCCTCTCTGGGTACGTTATGTTTTCATTCTGTTATATATGCCAATGTATGGTTTGAATGACAATACATTTGAACTTGAATGGTGTTAGCCTAGTCAGGTTGCTGAAAATCATTCTATGAATCTATACAGCTATCTCCATTCTGCCAAGAGATCTTTGCCTTGCATGTCATACTGGCCCACCTGGTGTATCCTGCATTGCGTGCCTTGACTTGACTTGACAAGTCTGAAAGGTTCCGTCTACCTAATTTGTATATTGAGATCCACGATGCAAAGGCCCGTCATCAGATGTCATTATCTTGATAATGTAGCCAGATTAAAAGCACATTAATATCAGGATGTAAATGTGGTCATATGAATAACAATAGATATACATATAGACATAAAGACCATGAGAAAAATAATTACACAGCTTTTCTGGAAACTATTAATTTATATTTATTTTTGTGGTTGTTTACATTTACATTCACTTTAAAGGCCACAAATCATGTGACAGCAAAATAACTGCAGATCACAGACAAAGATCTGTCACTCTAGGTAACAATGTCATAATAATGTCTAAACTTCTACTTTCTCTGTTATCACCCACATTCTTTTAGTTCGTTCGCGCTGTGGAATACCACCTCGTCTTGCAAATGGAGAGACCAAGACCACTACTAAACATCACTATGAGCATGATGAAAGAGTTGAATACACGTGTAAGAACCACTACATCATGGAGGGCAAGCCTTTCAAAACCTGCAACAATGGTGAATGGACTGGAGAGATGAGATGCCACCGTAAGTCATAATTCCCTTCATATTTTAATCTTGCATTTTGCGCAATTATTTTACATAGATAAAAACATTAATTGAAACTACTGAAATGTATAAGTTGCTCTGCCAAAATATACTGATAACATAATCAAATCTAATTGGCAAGCCAGGATGATATGGTGCACAGGATATAATTTTGCATTAAGTTTGTTTTCAATATATATTTTATTTTGGTTAATTTGTGCATCATGTTTAACCTCCAAATTCATTCAGATAATACAAAAGATTAAATGAGTGTTTTTGACAGGTCAGAAACACTGTTAAATTTCATATGTACCTGAGAGAAAGTACCAGAAAACTGGTGAATGCTGCAAATTATGCTGATAATATCACAACTCTGCTGTACAAAGCCAAAATACAGTAACTACATATTTGGTGAAAATTAAGTTGAGACAGGAATCTGACTTTTTGGAATCTGTTATTACAATATAAAGATTATGTTGAATAAATGTTTAATTTCTGTAAGTCAACACGTTAAATTGTTACAGAGATAGACCGATAGACAGCTGAAACAAAAGCGATACATCAAGTGAAAGCTAGCTGGTGAGATAGACACTTTCGATTGCATATAGTTTAAAGTAGTGCAGTATCTACATTTTAGGGGGTTTTAGGTTCTTAACCAACCTAAACAGACATAACATAAAGGCAATATAACCTTCCTATCTGTTTCGTGGTTTGCTGGCTTGCAATGTGTGCTCTCTATGCAGAATATCGTAATTTAATATGATACTGATGAAATTCTGGTAAATCACATATAATTACTTTTAAATTGTGTATTGATTTTTATTGATTTTTTAACCATTTAAATGGACAAGAAAGATGATGATACTGATTATATACTAAACATATATTTTTACCCAACATTGGCAACAATGATATATGGAGTATGCTGTACATTCAGTCATCACATGAATGTTATTTATCTGTTATCTTTTACAGAACCCTGCACCTTGGATAGAGAACTCATGAGCACACATAATGTTAATACATAATGTTAACCTATTAAATACTTACTTTATTTAATATAAATTAATAATACATTAAATATGTGTTAATCAATTTTAATTTGACAGCATAAACCTTGTAGAATACTGATTTTCCTAAAAGAAATTCAGCTTCATTTCCCTTGTCAAACATTTGTTCTCATCTTTCTCAACTATTTCCATAAAAACAGGAGCAAACAGCTGATGTGCCACTTGTTTTAGTTCTCCTTTTCCTTTAGCTTGTTCTTGATCTGTGATCTGATCACAGTGTCAAGATAAAGAGAGTGCTTATTAATACCAGATGTAAATACAAAGACTAAATCATATCTTGTTATCAGAATAACATGCCCAGATGAACAGCACATGTTAATACTGACTGTACATATAGTCATTAAAAGTCACAATGGAAACATATAGATATACAGGCTTCTATAAGAAAGACTTACAAGAGCTTTTCTGAAAATGACTTATTTGTATTTATTTTTTTAGTTGTTTCCATTTACATTCACTTTTAAGGCCACAAAACATGTGACTGCAAAATATCGTGTAATTGCAAATCACAGTCAAACATCTGTCACTCTAGAAAAATGTCATATTTTCACCTCAATAATGTCTAAACTTCTACTTTCTCTGTTATCACCCACATTCTTTTAGTTCTTGCAGGCTGTGAAAGACCACCTGTCCTTGAAAATGGAGACACTACGACCAGTGTTAAACCTCGATATGAGCATAATGAAAAAGTTGAATACATATGTCAGAAATTCTACGTCATGGAGGGCGAGCCTTACCAAACCTGCAACAATGGTGAATGGACTGGAGAGATAATATGCCTCAGTAAGTCATATGCATATTTTAATCTTGCATTTTGCGTAATTATTTTACATAGATAAAAACATTAATTGAAACTACTGAAATGTATAAGTTCCTGTGCCAAAATATGCTGATAAAGTTTGTTTTCATTATATGTTTTATTTTGCTTAATTTGTGCATCATATTTAAACTCCAAATTCATTCAGATAATACAAAAGATTAAATGAGTGTTTTTGATAGGTCAGAACCACTCTTAAATTTCATATGTACCTGAGAGAAAGTATTCTGCTGTACAAAGCCAAAATACAGTAACTACATGAAGAAATGTATTATTTCTGTAAGTCAACATGTTAAATTGTTACAGAGATAGACCAATAGACAGCTGAAACAAAAAAAGATATAGCCATGAAAGCTAGCTGCTGAGATAGATACTTTCCATTGTAGATCATTTAAAGTAGTGCAGTATCTTAATCAATCTAAAAAGGTATAAAATAAGGCAATATAACCTTCCTATCTGTTTCATGGTTTTCTGGCATGCAATGTGTGCTCTATATACAGAGTGTTGTAATTTAATATCATACTGATTACATACTAAATATATATTTTTACCCAACACTGACAATAATCATATATGGAGTATGCTGTACATTCAGTCATCACATGAATGTAATGTTATTTATCTGTTATCTTTTACAGAACCCTGCACTGTGGATAAAGAACTCCTGGAAACACATAATCTTGAATTCAAACATATAGATGGAGATAAATTGTATTCAGCCCATGATGATGTAATAGGGTTTGAGTGTGTCGAAGGAACAACACATGACGGCATAGTGGGAATGCGTCAGAACTGTATTTATGGTGTGATGAACCTGCCAACTTGCCATTAAGAGTTTTAGTCAGCTGGAAGTGTTAAACATGAGCTGTCTGGACAAACATGTAAAAGATAATCAGAGTTAATTTTTAGACAAGTTGTGCACTGGTCCACTGTCTATACTTCAGTTTTAAATTTTAATAAAACATATACAGTTTGTTCACTTTGTCTGTTTTCTGCCTCTATAATCAGATGCATGTATATGCACTATGACAGTAAAGTCAATGTATCCCATCTTGAGTCTTCAGTGTTACAAGAGGGAGAGTCAGATCAGCTTTCCTGGGGAAAATAAATAACTAACGCATCCTCAGTTACAAATATATTTTGAAAATACACTTAATGACAACAAGTCAGTGATTATCAACATAAAGAGAAAAGGTTTATATTGAATGCATCTGGAAACTCTTCACTGTCAATTAACAATCCTCACACTGAAAAAATCTTCAAAATGATCAATATCAATGCATTTTGTTTGATTTTCCAACATCTTCTCCTGGCAACAAAAGCATGATTAACACATTACCGGTTATGTTGAGGGAACTCAAAGCACTTAGTTAAACTTAGGGAAAGATCATGGTCTTGGTTAAAGGATGTGTTTTTGTTATTGTTGATGAATCTCATGAAAACACCATAAACAACAATTCATCAATCCATCTCTCAATACTTTCCACCTTTGCAACCACGTTCTTAAATCCTAAGTTTGGGGCCATTAGGACCATTTTCCTACCCTGAGATGCTTGAAATGGATGCTTCTGTGGATGCAATGATCAATAGTGGAAAGTACATTTACTCAAGAACTGTACTTTAAGGATAAAGCTGGCTAGCTAGTCCATTCCTCAATGCTTTTTGACCTCCCCAGCCAATCTGTTGCTCTCAGCCCCAAGCCCATTTGTTCACTCTGATCTTTAAAAATGGGTCATAGGTATGGGCTATACTGCACTGTTTTTAGCAAACGTTACTTAAACTGGAGTAAATTGTGTATTTTTAAGGTTATTTTCAGCCTCGGATTTGGTGAGATTCATGACAGCAGAATAGTGCATGAGGGGTCAACTCAAAGTTGACAGTTGACAGTCAAAAAAATATTGTCACCAGAAAATATTTAACCAAAACTACAACTTTTCCCTGACCGTAACAAAGTGTTTGAGTGGTATAAACCTAACAACATGTGGACGACAGGACAGGAACCCCAACCACCTCCTTACAACTTCTGTTCAGAATGTTTCATTTCCTGAACTGCAAAAACATGACCAGTGAACATGATCAAGGCAGCAATGGATGAAAGATGGAAGACTGTAAACTATTTCAAACACCTAAACGTTTTAAGTTTTCTGACTGAGAACAAATTCCTTTACAGTATTGATAGGATACAGAATATGAGTGTATAAATTGAATGTGCCATTTATCATGTTGTGTTCATAAAACCTTGTGCAATCCCACTGGGCAGTGCATGTTGCGACACTCAGTGTCCCCTGAGGACACGAGCTGGAGACAAACACACAGGAGTTCTTCTCAGAAAACAGCATTTGTCACAAGAGCATGCAGTTGTCTTTAATCTTTCTGCTCCTCCAACTGTGGGGGAATGTTGAAGTTTCTTTATCACAAAATGGTAAGTAGGAGTTTTTAATTTCTCAGGTGTAGCTTTGAGATACAAACAGGGCTTATGTTAAACCAAGACAAAGAGGAATTAGTGCAAATGTGCAGGGCGGTTGGTTAATTAGTCCCACCGTTTATATTTGCACACTGTCACATAGCTAAATCTCTTCCTATTTACATGACTCTGAAAAATAAAAAATTTGCTTATCATAGAAGTGAAAGATTTTTGCAACATTGACTGACTCTCAAAAAAATATATTTTCTTGATTTTTTTTTTTTTGTCACATGAAACATCTAAAATATTCACATATAAAGGATTGGATTATTAAAATGGGTTATACTAATGTAACAGCTTTGCATCATTGTTATAATGTCTTTATGATGTATTTTTAGCTTTTCATATATATATTATAAATTCATTTCACGATTTCAACGTAAAAATTTCTTAAGCTACTCAGATGTGTACCTCATATAAAAGGTGGAGTGTATGGAAAAAAGGTATACTTGATGAGGATCATGTGAAAATTATTCATATAATCTTTATAATTATTTTAGGAGCCATTCAGTGATGTGGATATCCATTGATTTTATCATTGTGTCCAGCTCCCCCTCATCTCTTTACTATCATATATGAGGCAAACTATTGATGATATAGTGTAAGAGTGGAACTTTTGTCATGTTGCCATGTTTTTGTCTCTCAGCATGTTCGAGGCTCCCAGATGTTCCTCATGCCCATGTGTCAGAAGAGACCAAAAAATCTGAGTACCAAGAACATGATGTGATACATTTTACTTGTGAACCCGGTTATATATCGTATGAAACCTCCAAATATGTTTGCACACATGAAGGCTGGCTGACAGTCCGGCAGGAAACGTGCTACTGTGAGTTAAGTTGCTTTACTGACTACTGTTGCTGCAGTTCAGGTGTGAAACATTCAACATGGTCTCATCTTAATTCATCCATACACTCAAATATGCCTATCAACATAGGCCCTATTAAAAGAGGCCATTTATTAACCACTGCCTCCACAGAGGGACTGCACTCCCAGCAGATACTAAACTGCATTTCATTGTGCAATTCTGTATTGTATGATTACAACAAAGCTGAACCTTGAACATTACATTCATTACATTACATTCAGAATTTTTTGTCATAAATGTATTATGGGAACAATTGTAAGGTTCAATGTCTAAACTTAGACATGCAGACAGGAATACTTCTTGGATCAAACTACCAACCTTGTCATCAACAGCCGCCCCCTTAACCTACTAATCTACAACCACCTCAAAGAACCCAAGACATTACCTAAAGTCATACTGTATCAGGTCTGCTTTACTGTGGCTTGGGAACGAATGAAACAGAGTCATAGTTATCGTCTCTACCCTTCTAGTAGATGATCAGTCAATCACTGATGGGCAGACTATGAATATATACTCTCTGTGAGCCTACTGGATGCTGATAAATACTTTACTCCCTTTTGGGTTCTTGGAGACCTAATTATTTTTAATGCTGTACTGTGTCAATAAGATCTTCATTAGATCTCTGAATGATGAGACAATGTGTCCAAATTTTTCTTCTTTTCCCATGTTGCCATGTTATTTGTTAGCATGTTCGGAGCTCCCAGATGTTCCTCACGCCAGCATTTCAGAGGAGACCAAGAAAGCTGAGTACCAAGAAGGAGACACAATACATTTCACTTGCGACCCTGGTTATATATCAGGTCCAACCATCAAATATGTATGTACAAGCAGAGGCTGGCTGGCAGTCCGTCTGGGAACATGCTCCCGTAAGTTAAATGGCTTTCTATTATATTCTTTCACCACCGACTGAGTGACTACTCCAATTGTAGATATATTGGATGATAGCAAAGGACTGCAGTAATCCACTAATCCAAAACAGGAACTGCTATAAAAATGCTTTAAAAAGATCTATTATCATTTCAGACTTTGTAATAAAAAAACAGAAGTCCCTTTCAGACACAAGCTTGATTACATAAATGTAACAGCAGTTTAACACGTTAGTCTAATCCTTGAATGAGCGCCCAGAAAACAGTTTTCATTTTGAAACTGCAATTTCTTCCTGTGGATAGTGGCATCAGATCAAAAAACCCTTATATGTGTAGTTCTGGAGGGCATGAGTAACAATATATTTTGTCATTTCATTAGGTTCATTAGGTTTGCAATGGCCAGATAAAGGGAAGTGGCATATAAAATTGTGTCGTCTGCATAAAAATGTTCTTTACAAAGTGGAGTATTGTCAAATTAAAGGGGACATATTATGCTTTTTATGACCTTCTGTTACTGTCATGATGTTGGATACCCATGTTAAACATGGTTCCAAGTTCCAAAACTTGAGTTGAACATATGTAAAAATGGTCCATGCAAGGCAGTCTGCCCTAAACACTTCCCTGAAAGAAGAGATTGGCTCATCACAGATGTCCATAAACGTCTGCCTGTTCCATAATCTTTGTTGCTGAGGTTGTTCACATCATGCAAAGACATTCCAGTAGAGCCCCAGAATAAAAATATGGATCTGGACATGTGCATAATGTGTCTTCTTTAACATGAAGGCTACAACAGCACAATTTCAAATAAATGAGAAAGAAAGAAAGAGATGTTAAATGTGTATCTTGTTCCACTTTCTTAATAGCACTGTAATCACATTTTTTTATCTTACTAACATCTCTTATATGCAAAACTGAAGCTATGAAATACTGTGAATGAGTAAATTTTAAATTGTACAGGAGATGTTGTTCTTGATTCCATGTCTGAAAAGGGCTTGAGTGATTAAGAATTTGTTTTAACTCAGAAGTCCAGAAGTACGGTTGTGTGACTGATTATTGGCACAAATGTACTTGTAAACAGCGAATTGTTAGTAGTTGAAGATGATGATTTCAATATACATGCTAACATTTATAAAGTAAATGAAAATCAGATTAGGGTACTGAAAGGTCTATTAAGACCATTGCATTATGTTACTGACTGCAATGCTAGCAAGTAAACATCAATCATCAAAGCAACGCACAAATGATGTATGGGATTTTTTTCTATGTCTGCTGAGTTGAGGGTAAAAAAGTTAAACAGTTGTAGGTGTAGCTTTTTTTTTTGGTTGATGTCTCTTATTTAGGAGACACAAATTTTGCATTTTGACCTCAATCTAAAGGATCTCAGTGGCGTTAGGCTCTTCTCTCTGTTGCAAACCTACTTTTTGATGTTGGCTGATGAGATGGTTGTATTTATACATCTAAAATGTTGCCTTGTTCAGCTTTTTTTCCCTCAGTGGGCCTGACTGACTGTTTGTGTTTAGTTTCAGCTTCGAGCTGTGACGCCCCACCTGCAAATGGAGGGATAACAGTGAAAGGTTTGCCCAAAAATGATGATCCCATCATTCCTGATCATGTACTCACATTCAGCTGCAATTGTCCTGGGGCAATTCTTGATGGCAGTTCAGTGCTGATATGTGGCAAAGATGGACAGTGGGATAGACCATTCCCTTCTTGCAGAGGTAAAAATCAGTGCAACAGTGTACAAAATATCCACATCAGAACCTTTTCTAATTTTTATTGTAGAACATGTTATGATCCATTTTGTTGACAAAGTTAATGCCCGTTTACTATTGATTTTGAAAGATGTTAGAGTTGCAATGGCTGTGGAGTAATTTGTTTAAGGTTTTGAAGAGGTTTGAAGAAACATACACTATATTGTTCAGAAGTGGAATCAAACCTGTAATTATTGAGTTTTTGCCACTAGAGGGCTGCGGAATCAAGCTGTGAGCACAACACTGACACATTATCGCCTTGTAAGTTGATGTTGGAAACTTCATAGCAAAAGGTTGCACATCCAGTAAACACAGAGCAACAATAGCAATCATTTGTAGGCGTGTTTCTGGCCACCTGGCACTCACTCTCTTTTATCTCTGTTTTGGTTTCCACCAACTCCTAAGAAACATAGTTAAGCTGCTAAATGCTTTTCTATGTTCACCAGCTGATCACTAACTTTCTCTGGCTGTTGTTTGGTGCTGGACAAGTATCGTACAGTGGGTTTTTATGGTTTTAATCCTGAGGACAGTTGCCTGCTGCCACTGAAAAAAATGATACTATGAGAGCGGTGACAGTAATCCAAAACAGTAAAGTTGCAAGTGGGAAAATCAAAACAATAAGCTAAAAGATGCTATAAAGCAGTGTTCACCAACCCTGCCCCTGGAGAGTTACTGCCCTACATGTTATAGGTATTTCTCCACTCTAATACACCTGATTCTAATTATTATAATGTTATCGAGCTCTGACAAGCTTCAGCTGCTTGATAACAAGTTAATACTTAGAATCAGGTGTGTTAGAGTGGGGAGATACCTAAAACACGCAGGGCAGTAGTTCTCCAGGAGCAGAGTTGGTGTCCACTGCTATAAAGCTCTGTAGAGCTGAGGGGAATGGCAGAGTCGGGTGATAATTCTCTGTGGGTTCATCGCTGCGACCCCTTTAACGTGTATTCCATTTATAATGTAAAAATATTTATCATAGACTATTTCATAAAAACAGGCATCTAGATCGAAACTTTAGTGTGTCTCCATCTACTCTTACTGTATCAGTACATTTATACGCATTTATACACATTTGCATACTGACGTAAATTTACATACATTTAGACATAAATTGTGAAGCCCAAAAGCTCAGATCCTAAGTCCAATATGCTACTGTTTATTAAAACGGATTAATAAAACTTATTTTTTTTACTTCATCAAAACAGACAAATGCATAGCCACCTGTGTACCTCACAGTGTATAGCGTTAGATAATACAACATTTTTCATAATTCGGCTTCAAGCCTGATAAAGAGGTGATAGAATCCAACTCTAGAATAAGTGTCTCTAAAGAGAGGACATCAGATTTTACATGGAAGGAAGCATCATCCGCATAAAAAGAAGCTTTTGATTCCAAACCATTAATCACTAGACCTTTAATGTTAACATTAGGTCTTACTTTTAAAGTCAGTGTTTCTATAACAAGAATAAACAAATATGTTGAAAGAGGACAGCCTTGTCTGACCCCTCTTGAAAGTTTAATTGTGTCAATAATATACCCATAGTAATTCTCATAATTCTGTTAAAAGGATTTTTGATTTTGATACACTTAACCATGTCAAAGGCTTCTCAAAGTCAGCTATAAATATCAAACCAGGCAGATTATCCTTATCATAATAATCAATGATTTCAAAGAGACGCCTGATCATCTATAAATTGGCTTTCTAAGAAACCTGTTTGATCAAAATGTATTAATTGTTGAATGACTTGCTTTAATCTAAGCGCAATACATTTGGCCAGAATACAGGCGTCAGAGTATTAGGGGTCTCCAGTTGTTTAAATTCACACGATCTTTTGCCTGGCCATCTATATCATGTTTTAACATTAGGGAAATTAAACCCTCTTTTTTGGGAATTAGATTGCTTCCCAAGAGAAATTATAGTAGGCTAATAAAGCATCCTTAATCTCAACAAAGAAGGTTCTGTAAACCTCCATAGGTACTCCATCTAATCCGGGAGACTTGCTATTCTGAAAAGAATATATGGCATCATATAACTCTTTCTAATTAATAGTACCTTCACATAATACTTGCCGCTCATCTGTGAGCTTAGGACGAGGGCAAGATTTCTAAAAATCAAACAAAGAAAAATGTTTTGACTGAAATACTTCCTCTACCTCCTTGAATATGTTAGTATAATAATCCATTAAAGTTTTAATGATGTCATTCATAGATGTAGCAGCTGTTCCATCTTCATTAAAAAGTAAACAAAGATAAAATCCAAATATATGGTTGATAACAGAACATCACGTAGTCACAGCTGCCTGATTATCAATAACTATTTCATGGGGCTGACGACAAATGTTCACTCTGTGAAATAGATTTTACTTTTTGCTTTGATTTCAAACCAAAGCTTAATATTAGGAGTATTTCTTTTTATGAGTCTGTAATATACACTCAAGAATCAGTATACCAATAAGTGATGACAAAAACGTTAAGATTGAAACTTTGGTAATTAATGTCCTCATCTACGCTTAAGCTTACATTTTTGTAATTCACTTTAGTAGTAAATTTAGATACATTT